>NC_073252.2:43879642-44181250 GCF_029289425.2 Pan paniscus
TTGATCCATGTCCCAACAAAGGACATGAACTCATCATTTTTTATGGCTGCATAGTATTCCATGGTGTATATGTGCCACATTTTCTTAATCCAGTCTATCATTGTTGGACATTTGGGTTGGTTCCAAGTCTTTGCTATGATGAATAGTGCTGCAATAAGCATACATGTGCAGGTGTCTTTATAGCAGCATGATTTATAATCCTTTGGGTATATACCCAGTAATGGGATGGCTGGGTCAAATGGTTTTTCTAGTTCTAGATCCCTGAGGAATCGCCACATCGACTTCCACAATGGTTGAACTAGTTTACAGTCCCACCAACAGTGTGAAAGTGTTCCTATTTCTCCACATCCTCTCCAGCACCTGTTGTTTTCTGACTTTTTATTGATCGCCGTTCTACCTGGTGTGAGATGGTATCTCATTGTGGTTTTAATTTGCATTTCTCTGATGGCCAGTGATGATGACCATTTTTTCACGTGTTTTTTGGCTGCATAAATGTCTTCTTTTGAGAAGTGTCTGTTCACGTCCTTTGCCCGCTCTTTGATGGGGTTGTTTGTTTTTCTCTTGTAAATTTGTTTGAGTTCATTGTAGATTCTGGATATTAGCCCTTTGTCAGATGAGTAGGTTGTGAAAATTTTCTCCCATTTTGTCGGTTGCCTGTTCACTCTGATGGTATCTTATAGTAGTTTTGATTTCCACTTCTCCGATAGTCAATGATGATGAGCACCTTTTCATACACCTGTTTGCCATTTGGGTGTCCTCTTTTGATTAATGTCTATTCATATATTTTGCCCATTTTAAAATCAGATTATTAGATTTTTGTCCTAATGAGATGAGTTCCACATATATTCTGGTTATTAACCCCTTATCAAATAGATAGTTTGCAAATACTTTCTCTCATTCTGTGGGTCGTCTCTTCACTCTGTTGATTGTTTCCTTTGCTGAGCAGAAGCTTTTTAACTTGACAGTATCCCATTTGTCTATTTTTGCTTTGGTTGCTTGTGCTTGTGGGGTATTACTCATGAAATCTTTGCCCAGATCAAGGTCCTTGGAAGCTTACCCAATATTTTCTTGTAGTAGTTTTAAATTTGGAGGTCTTATATTTAAGTTCTCAATTTATTTTGATTTGACTTTTATATATGGCAAGAGATACAGGTATAGTTTCATTCTATTGTACATGGGTATTGTTTTCTAAGTACCATTTATTGACTGTCCTTTACCCATTGTATATTCTTGGCACATTTGTGGAAAATGAGTTCACTGCAGAAGCATGGATTTTTTTCTGGTTTCATTATTCTATACCATTAGTCTATGTGTCAGTTTTTCTGCCAGCACCATGCTGTTTTGGTTACTAAAGCTCTGTAGTATAATTTGAAGTCAGGTAATGCAATTCCTGCAGCTTTGTTTATTTTGCTTAGGATAGCTTTGGCTATTCTGGGTCTTTTGTGGTTTGGTATAAATTTTAGGATTATTTTTTCTATTTCTGTTAAGAATGTCATTGGTGCTTTAGTAGGGATTGCATTGAATCTGTCAATTGCTTTGGGTAATATGAACATTTTAACAATGTTGATTCTTCCAATCCATGATTATGGAATATTATTCAATTCTCGGGTGTCCTTTTCAGTTTATTATATCAAAATTTTATAGTTTTCCTTTCAGAAATGTTTCTCTTCTTGGATTAAGTTCATTGCTAGGTATTTTGTTTCATTTGTAGCCATTAGAAATGAGTTTACTTTCTGGATTTATTTTTCATTATTTTGAATATTTTTCATATTCATTCTACTGTTGGCACATAGAAATGCTACTGATATTGGTGCATTGATTTTGTATCCTGCAATTTTACAGAATTTCTTTATTAGTTCTAATAGGTTTTTGGTGGGGTATTAGGTTTTACCACGTATAAGATTATATCTTCTGCAAAAAAGGATAATTTGACTTTTTCCTTTCTAGTTAGATACTCTTTATATCTTTATCTTGTCTGATTGCCCTGGCTAGGACTTCCAGTACTAGGTTGAATAAAGGTAGTGACAGTGGGAATCCTTGTCTTCTTCCAGATCTTAGAGAAAGGTATTTCAGTTTTTGTCCATTCAGTACAATACGAGCTTTGGGTCTTTCATATGTGGGTTTTATTGTGTTGAGGCATGTTGCTTCTATACCCATTTCTTTGAGGGATTTTTTATCTTTAAGGGATGTTGAATTTCATCAAATACTTTTTCAGCATGAATTGAAATGATGATGTAATTTTTTCCCTTCATTTTGTTGATATGATGAAGCATATTGATTAATTGCATATGTTGAATCATCCTTGCATCACTGGAATAAATCTCTCTTGATCATGATGAATGATCTTTTTAATGCATCATTGACTTTGGTATGCTAGTATTTTGTTGAGGAATTTTGCATTCATATTCATCAGAGATATTGGCCTATTTTTTTATGTGCCTTGTCTGGTTTTGATATCGGGGTAACACTGGCCATAAATAATCTGTTTGAAAGTATTTCCTGTGTCTCTATTTTTTGGAACAGTTTGACTAAAATTGAATTAAACTCTCTTTAAATATTTGGTAAAATTTAACAATAAAGCCATTGGGTCCTTGGCTTTTCTTTGCTTAGAGAGTTTTTAATGTATCTTCAATCCCATTACTTGTTACTGGTCTATTCAGGTTTTAGATTTCTTCATGGCTCAATCTTGGTAGGTTGTATGTGTCTAGGAATTTGTCCATTTCTTCTAGATTTTCCAGTTCATTAGCATGTAATTGCTCACAGTAGCCACTACTGATCCTTTAAATTTCCAGAGTATCAGCTGTAATGTCTCTTTTTTAAAATCCCTGAGCTTATTTATTTAGGTCTTTTCTCTTTTATTCTTAGTCTGGTTGAAAGCTTATCAATTTTGTTTAACTTCTCAAAATATTCACTTTGGCTTCACTGATATTTTGTATTTTTTCCTTATTTCAATTTCACTTATTTCTGCCTTGATCTTTATTATTATTTTTCTTTCACTGGCTCTTGTTTACTTTTTTTCTGGCTCATGTTTGCTCTTGGTTTTCCAACTCTTTAAGATGCTTAATTAGGTGGTTTATTTTGTTTTTCTATGTTTTGATGTAGGCACTTATAGCTGTAAAATTCCCTCTTAGTACCACTTTTGCTGCATCACAATGGTTTTGGAATACTGTGTTTTCATTATCGATTGTTTAACAAATTTTTCAATTTCATTTTTATTTTCTTCATTTACCCACTAGTGATTCAGGAGTGTATTGCTTAATTTCCATGTATCTGTATAGTTTCCAAAATTCCTCTTGTTCTTCCATTTGTTTGTATCCTCTTTTATTTCATTGAGCAGTGGTTTGTAGTTCTCCTTGAAGAGGTCCTAGAACATTCCATGCTCATGGGTAGGAAGAATCAATATCGTGAAAATGGCCATACTGCCCAGTGTAATTTGTAGATTCAATGCCATCCCCATCAAGCTACCAATGACTTTCTTCACAGAATTGGAAAAAACTACTTTAAAGTTCATATGGAACCAAAAAAGAGCCCGCATCGCCAAGTCAATCCTAAGCCAAAAGAACAAAACTGGCGGCATCACGCTACCTGACTTCAAACTATACTACAAGGCTACAGTAACCAAAACAGCATGGTACTGGTACCAAAACAGAGATATAGACCAATGGAACAGAACAGAGCCCTCAGAAATAATGCCACATATCTACAACTATCTGATCTTTGACAAACCTGACAAAAACAAGCAATGGGGAAAGGATTCCCTATTTAATAAATGGTGCTGGGAAAACTGGCTAGCCATATGTAGAAAGCTGAAACTGGATCCCTTCCTTACACCTTATACAAAAATTAATTCAAGATGGATTAAAGACTTACATGTTAGACCTAAAACCATAAAAACCCTAGAAGAAAACCTAGGCATTACCATTCAGGACATAGGCATGGGCAAGGACTTCATGACTAAAACACCAAAAGCAATGGCAACAAAAGCCACAATTGACAAATGGGATCTAATTAAACTAAAGAGTTTCTGCACAGAAAAAGAAACTACCATCAGAGTGAACAGGCAACCTACAAAATGGGAGAAAATTTTCTCAACCTACTCATCTGACAAAGGGCTAATATCCAGAATCTACAATGAACTCAAACACATTTACAAGAAAAAAACAAACAACCCCATCAAAAAGTGGGCGAAGGACATGAACAGACACTTCTCAAAAGAAGACATTTATGCAGCCAAAAAACACATGAAAAAATGCTCACCATCACTGGCCATCAGAGAAATGCAAATCCAAACCACAATGAGATACCATCTCACACCAGTTAGAATGGCAATCATTAAAAAGTCAGGAAACAACAGGTGCTGGAGAGGATGTGGAGAAATAGGAACACTTTTACACTGTTGGTGGGACTGTAAACTAGTTCAACCATTGTGGAAGTCAGTGTGGCATTTCCTCAGGGATCTAGAACTAGAAATACCATTTGACCCAGCCATCCCATTACTGGGTATATACCCAAAGGATTATAAATCATGCTGCTATAAAGACACATGCACACATATGTTTATTGCGGCACTATTCATCATAGCAAAGACTTGGAACCAACCCAAATGTCCAACAATGATAGACTGGATTAAGAAAATGTGGCACATATACACCATGGAATACTATGCAGCCATAAAAAATGATGAGTTCATGTCCTTTGTAGGGACATGGATGAAATTGGAAATCATCATTCTCATTCTCAGTAAACTATCGCAAGAATAAAAAACCAAACACCGCATATTCTCACTCATAGGTGGGAACTGAACAATGAGAACACATGGACACAGGAAGGGGAACATCACACTCCGGGACTGTTGAGGGCTGGGGGGAGGGGGGAGGGATAGCTTTAGGAGATATACCTAATGCTAAATGAGGAGTTAATGGGTGCAGCACACCAGCATGGCACATGTATACATATGTAACTAACCTGCACATTGTGCATATGTACCATAAAACTTAAAGTATTATAATAATAATAAAATAAAATTAAAAAAACAAAATTCCTCTTGTTATTCATTTCTAAATTTATTCCCTTGTGGTCAGAGGAGATGCTTGATATTATTTTGATTTTTTTGAATGTTTCATGACATGTTTTGTGACCTATCATAAGGTCTACCTTTGAGAATGATCCATGTGCTGGGCTGAGGGAAAGAATGTGTATGCTACAGCTCTTGGATGAATTTTTCTGTAAATATCTATTAGGTACGTTTGTTCTACAATGCAGTTTAAGTTCCATGTTCCTTTGTTGATTTTCTGCCTGTAAGATCAGGATGTTGAAGTGTCCAACTATTATTGTATTGGGGCCTATCTCTCTATTTAGGTCTAAAAATATTTTTTATATATCTGGGTGCTCCAGTGTTGGGTTGATATGTATTTAAAATTGTTATATCATTTTGCTGAATTGACCCCTTTATCATGACGTGGTAATATTCTTTGTTTCTTCTTATAGTTTTTGCCTTGGAATCTATTTTGTCTGATATAAGTACTGAGACTCCTGCTCCTTTTAGGTATTCATTGGCATGGAATATTATTGTCGATCTCTTCATTTGCAGTATATAGTGTGCCTGTTTTGTTTTGTTTTGTTTTGAGACAGTGTCTCCCTCTATTGCCCCGTCTGGAGTGCAGTGGCAGAATTGCAGCTCACTGCAAACTCTGCCTCCCACTTTCAAACCATTCTGGTGTGTCAGTCCCTAGTAGCTGCGACTACAGGCATGCACCACCATACTGGGCTAATTTTTGTATTTTTGGTAGAGATCAGTTTCGCCACATTGGCCAGGCTGGTCTCGAACTCCTGGCTTCAAGGGATCCACCTGCCTTGGCCTCCCAAAGAGCTGGGATTACAGGAGTGAGCCACCATGCCCAGCCCTGTGTCTTTACAGGTAACATTTGTGGTGTTTTTTTTTTTTTTTTGATAAGAAACAAGTCAGTGGGTCGTTTTATGATTGAAGAGTTAAGTCCATTTAAATCTAATGTTATTATGAATCTGTAAAGACTTACTTCTGTTATTTTGCTATTTGTTTTCTGGTTGTTTTGTGGTCTTCTCTTCCTTCTTTCTTTCCTTCCTGTCTTCCTTTATTGAAGGTGATTTTTTCTGGTGATAGATTTAGTTTCTGCCTTTTTATTTTTTGTGTATTTTTTTTTTTTGGTTTTTGGTTTGAAATTATCATAAGGTTAGCAAATACTATCTTATAAACCATTATTTTAACCTGATAACACTGTTTACATAAACAAATAAAAGAAAACTAATAAAAATTCTACTCCTTAAATTCAACTCACCACTTTTTAACTTTTAGTTGTTTCTGTATATATCTTACTGTACTCTGTCTTAAAAACTTTTGTAGGTATTTTCAATTGGTTCATCATTTAGTCTCTTGCGTACCAAAATTACAGTCATAACATAGTCTGTGTTTTTCTGTGTACTTACTATTACCAGGGAGTTTTGTACTTTCAGCTGATTTCTTTCTTTTTTTTTAACTTGTATTTAAAGTTCATCAATACATATGTAGTATAGGTAAACTTGTGTCATGGGGGTTTGTTACACAGAATATTTTATCACTTATGTGTTAAGCCTAGTACTAAGTAGTTATTTTTCCTGATCCTCTCACATCTCCCACTCTCCACCTTCCAAAAGCCCCAGTGTGTGTTGTTCTAGTCATTTAGCTTCCACTTATAAGAGAGAACATGCAGTATTTGGTTTTCTATTCCTGTACTAGTTTGCTAAAGATAATGTACTCCAGGTTCATCCATGTCCCTGCAAAAGACATGATCTTGTTGATTTTTATAGCTGCATAGTATTCCATGGTATATATATACCATATTTTCTTTATTCAGTCTATCACTGATGAAGATTTAGGTTGATTCCATGTCTTTACTATTGTGAATAGTGCTGCAATGAATATACACATTCATGTGTCTTTATGATATAACAATTTATATTCCTTTGGGTATATACCCAGTAATGGGACTGCTGAGTTGAATGGTATTTCTGTCTTTAGGTCTTTAAGGAATCGCCACTATGTCTTCCACTATGGCTGAACTAACTTACACTCTCACCAACAGGGTGCCAGTCATATTGGAGCTGCCAGTCATATTGGAGCTCATTTACATGTTATTGGTTTATTTTCTGTTGCTGCTTTCAGGATTCTTTCTTTAACCTTGACCTTTGGGAGTTTGATTATTAAATGCTTTGAGGTGGTCTTCTTTGGGTTAAAACTGCTTGATGTTCCATAACCTTCTTTTTCTTGGATATTGATATCTTTTTCTAGGTTTGGAAAGTTCTCCGTTATTATCCCTATCCCTCTGTTATTATCCCCTATAAACTTTCTACCACTATCTCTTTCTCTACCCTCTCTTTAAGTCTAGTAACTCTTAGATTTGCCTTTTTAAGGGTATTTTTTAGATCCTGTAGATGTGCTTCATTGTTTTCTTTTTTTAATTATTATTTCTTCTTTTGTCACTTTTGACTGTGTATTTTTCAAATAGACTGTCTTCAGGCTCATTAATTCTTCTGCCTAATCCAGTCTTCTATTAAAGGACTCTGATGCATTCTTTAGTATGCCAATTGCATTTTCAGCTCCAACATTTCTGCTTGATGCTCTTTAATTATTTCAATCTCTTTGTTAAATTTATCAGACCGAATCTTGAATTCCTTCTGTGTGTTATCTTGAATTTTTATTAGTTTCCTCAACACAGCTATTTTGAATTCTCTGTCTGAAAGGTCACATATCTCTGTTTCTCCAGGATTGGTCTGTGTTGGCTTATCTAGTTCATTTGATGAGGTCATGTTTACCTGGATGGTGTTGATGCTCTTCAGCATCTGGGCATTGAAGAGTTAGGTATTTATTATAATATTCAATGTCTGGGCTTATTTGTACCTGTCCTTTTTGGTAAGGATTTTCAGATATTTAAAAGGACTTGGGTGTTGTGATCTTAGGTTTGTTTGCTTTAGGGGGTACCCCAAGCACTGTAATGCTGTGGTTCTAGCAGACTCGTAGAGGTATAGCCTTGATGGCCTTGGACAAGATCTGAAAGAATTATCTGGATTACCAGGAAGAGACTCTTCTCTTTCCCTACTTTCCCCAAAACAAAGAGTCTCTCTCTCTCTCTGTCTGTTTGGAGCCACCTCAAGCTGAGGGTAGACTGCCACAAGCATTCCTGTGGCCACCGCCACTATGACTGTGTAGGATTAGATCTGAATCAAACATAGCACTGGGTCTCACACAAGGCCTGCCTTAACCATCCCCTGGGTACTGCCCATATTCTCTCAAGGCCCTGCCTTTACCATTCCCTGGGTACTGCCCATATTCTCTCAAGGCCCTGCCTTTACCATTCCCTGGGTACTGCCTATATTCTCTCAAGGCCCTGGGCTCTGCAATCAGCCAGTTGGCAAAGCCAGCCAGGCCTATGAACTTCTTTCAGGCCAGTGAGGTCTCTCAGGCCCCAGGTGGGTCCAGAGGTGCCATCCAGGAATCAGGGACTAGAGTCATAAAATCTACCCGGTGTTCTATTCTACTGCAGCTTAGCTGGTGGTAAAACCACGAGATGCAGTCCTTCCCGCTATTCTCTCCTCTTTCCAAAGGCAGAGGAGCCTCAACCTGTAGCCACTACCACTCCTGGCCACAGGAAATACTGCTAGACTACTGCCAATATTCCCTTAAGGCCCAATGGCTCTTATGACAGTTTGTGGTAAATGCTGTCTGACCTGGCAGTCATCCTTCAGGGCAGTGGGCTCTCCTCTGGCCCAGGGCACATCCAGAAATGATGTCCAAGAGTCACATCGTAGATTCAGGTCCTCCGAGAGCCCACTTGGTGCTCTGCCCCACTGTGGCCATGTTGGTACCTAAGGTCCAAGACAAAGTCCTCTCTACTCTTCCCTCTGCTTTTCTCAAGCAGAAGGTGTTTTGCCAAGAGACACCACAGCTGGTAATGTGCTGAGTCTCACCTGAAGACCACAAGTCTCAGAGGCTAACTCAAGGCCCTTGATGTAGCACCTGGGTATCATTGCTGGTTATCCAGGACCAAGGGCTCTTCACTAAGCAGGTAATAAATGCTGCCAGCACTGGGTTCTTTCCTTCAGGACAGCAGATTCCCTTCCAGCCCAGGGTGTATCAAGAAATGTTGTCTGGGAGCTGAGGTCTGGAATAGCAGCCTCATGACTCCAACCGGTGCTGTCTTGCTATGGTACAGCTAATATCCAAGATGCAAGACAAGTTCCTCCCCACTCTTCCCTCTCCTCTCCTCAAGGGAAAATACGGGGTAACTTTTGGAGCCATGAACTCTGTAGCCTGGGGCTCAGAAGGGGTAATACCAGCCCTTCCTTGACTGCCCCAGCTGGTATCTTAGTACGCCACATGCCCCACCAGTCCACTATCTCTGGGCCTAGTTCAGCACTAGGACTCACCTAAGAGCTGTAGTCCTTATGGCCTAGACTGCCTTTCAAGTTTACTTGGGGATGCAATGTGCTACAGCCCTCAGTGGTGAGGTGTACAAGAACTCAAGTTTGGACTGCTGGAATCAGCAATTTCTCTCTGGCTAGGGCTGCTTTAAATGTTCCCTCCAAGGGCAGGCATCAGTTGAGTTTCGTCAGTTTTTCTTTTCTTCTCTAACAGGACAGCATTAAGTTCATGCCTCATAATTGCTGTGTCCTTCCTCCTCCGATGCCCAGAGATGTTCTCATACCATACTGCCACTGCTAGGGTGTGTGTGGGGGAGGGTTGGGGGGCATTGGCAAGTGAGGACTATTTTTTCCATTTCATCAGTGCCTCTTTCAGCGATATGAAATTAAAACCAGGTACTATGAGTGTTCCTCTGATTTTGGGTTCCCGTGAAGATGTTTTTTTCTGTGTAGATAGTTGTTAAATTGGAATCCTTATGAGTGGAACTACTGGTGGGGCCTTCCATTCTGCCATCTTCCTCTGCCTACCAACTCCACTTATATTTTCTAATTTAAGACTTTAGTCCATGTACATTCAATGTTACTGTTGATAAGTAAGAACTTACTCCTACCATTTTGTTATTGTTTGTTTGTTTGTTTTGTGGTCTTCTCTTCCTTTTATTCTTTCTTCCTGTCTTCCTTTGTGTGAAAGAAATTTTCTCTGGTGATACGCTTTACTTTCTTGCTTTCTGTTTCATTTGTGTTTCTGTTGTAGGTTATTTGATTTGAGGTTTCCACAAGGCTTGCAAATAATATTTTTTAACCCGTTATTGTAAAGTGATGACAACATTGAGAGCAAGAACAAACAAGCAAACAAAGACAAAGTTAGTAAAAACTCTTCACTATAACTTCAGCCACCCTGCATATAACTTTTTGTTGGTTTTATTTATGTCTAATACTGTCTATGTTTTGAAATGGTGTGGTTTTTATTTTTCATAGATTCATCTTTTAGTCTTTTTTATCAAGATATGAGTAATTTATGCACTGCAGTTACAGTGTTACAATATTTAGTGTTTGTCTGTGTACTTACTATTGTGAGATTTGTATTTTCAGATGTTTTCTTATTGCTCATTAACATATTTTTCTTTCAGAGCAAAAACCCCCTTTAGTATTTCTTGTAGGACAGGTCTAATGTTGATGAAATTCCTTAGCTTTTGTTTTTCCGGAAAAGTCTTTATTTCTCATTCATAAAGGTTATTTTCACTGGATATACTATTCTAGGATAAAATTTTTATCCTTCAGCACTTTAAATATGTCATCCCACCTTCTCCTGGCCTGTAAAAGTTCTCTGCTACCAGATGTTTTGGAGGTCCTTTGTATGTTACTTGCTTCTTTTCTCTTGCTTCTTTTAGAATCCCTTTTTTAAATTATTGACCTTTGGCAGTTCAATTATTAAATGTCTTCAGATAGTCTTAGTTGGTAAAATCTGCTTCATGTTCTATAACTTTCTTGTATTGAATATTTATATCTTTCTCTAGGTTTAGAAAGTTCTTCATTATTATTCCTTTGAAATAATTTTCCACCCCGATATCTCTCTCTGTAGCTCCTCTTTAAGGCCAGTAACTCTTAGATTTACCATTTTGAAGCCATTTTCTAGATCTTGTAAGCATACATCTTTTTTTTTGTTCTTTTCTCTTTTGTCTTCTCTGACTGTGTATTTTCTAATAGCTTGTCTTCAAGCTCAATAATTTTTTCTTCTGTCTGGTTCATTCTGCTGCTGAGAGACTGTGATGTGTTCTTCAGTCTGTCAATTACATTTTTCTGCTTAATTTTTTAAAAATTACTTTAACCTCTTTGATATTCTTTGATAGAATTCTGAATTCCTTCTCATGTTATCTTTAATTTTGTTGTGCATTCTCAAAACTGCTTTTTTGAATTATCTGTATGAAACATTGCATATGCCTCTCCCTCTCCAGGATTGGTCCCTGGTGCCTTACTTAGTTCATTCAGTAAGGTCATTCTTCCCTGGGTGGTCTTGATGGTTGTGGATGTTCATCTATGTCTAGGCATTGAAGAATTGGGTATTTCTTATAGTCTTCACATTCTGGGTTTATTTGTATCTATCCTTCCTTGCAAAGTTTTCTGAGAATTCATAGGGAATTGAGTGTTGTGATCTAACTCTTTGGTCACTGCATCTTCATCTGCATTAGGGGACACCCCAAGGCTAATAATGCTGTAAATTGTACACAGTTACAGAGGTACTGCCTTGGTAGTCTTGGGTAACATCCAGGAGAATTCCCTGGATTACCAAGCAGAGACTCTTGCTCCCTTCCTTTGCTTTCTTTCAAACAAATGGAGTCTCTTACACAGTGTGCTGAGCTGCCTGGAGCTAGATTAGGGGTGACATAAGCACCCCTATGGCCATCACTACTGGAACTATGCTGGGTTAGACCCAAAGCCAGCACAGCACTGGGTCTTGCCCAAGGCCTGTCATGACCACTGCTTGGCTACCACCAATGTTCACTAAAGGCCCAGGGGCTTTTCAGTCAGGCGATACTGAATCCAGCCATGCTTATTCCCTTCCCTTCAGGGTGGTGAGCTCCCCGCAGCCAGTGAAGGGTCCAGAAATGCCATTCAAGGAACTGGGTCTGGTGTCAGGAATCTGAGCAGTCTACTTCACTCTCTATTCTACTGCTGCTGAGCTGGCACCAAAACCACAAGGTAAAGTCCTTCTCCCTAATCCATCCCCTTTTCTTAAGCAGTATAAATCTCTCCCCATGGTTAACATCATCCTAGGCTCATGTTGTGTACTGCCTGGCTATTGCTAATATTCACTCATAGCCCAAGAGATCTTCAATCAGCTTGGAGTTAATGCTTCCAGGCGTGGTCTCTCCCTTCAGGGCAGTGGGCCTCCTTATGGCCCAGAGCAGGTCCAGAAATGCCACTCAGGAACCAAGGCCTGAAATTGGGAAACTCAGGTGTCCACCTGGTTTTGCTGGAGGGTTTTATCTGGCCACCTTGTTCCCCAACATGTCTTCTTTTACATAAATATTTGAAAAGTCAATTGGCTATACATGTGCTACTGACATAAAAATCTAATATTTATGAAAACTACTAGAACCATGTGAAAAATAAAGTAGCACTAAGATCCAGGGCCTAGTTACTTATCTTATTGATGTGCTGGCTAAGGGCAATTCCTCTGTACAACTTAGAATTAACTGAGCTAATTCTCAGATGAATTTTCATGCTACTGCAAATGCCCAAGTTATATTACTTCATTGAAAAATAATTGCAACTAATCATGTACAATTTCATATGTTGTCCCCCTGGAAACTGTAATAAATCCAAGATGGTTGATATGCTCTAGCTTAGTAATGTAATTGAGTAATAAAGAAAAAGGTATAAAAAATTTAAGCTACCATGCTACTTTATTACTTAAGCTGAAATACATGAAAGATCTGACAAATAATTCAAAATAATATTTTAAAAGCTCAGTGAGCTACAAGAGACAACAGAAACACAGCTGAACAAAGTAAGGAAAGTAATACATGAACAATATGGAAGTTCAAAAAAGTATAGAAATCATTTAGAGAAACACAGAAATTCTGGAGCTGAAGAATACAAGGACTGAACTGACAGAGTCGAGAGAATTTCAACAGCAGATGAAGTCAAGCAGAAGAAAGAATCTGTGAAATCAAAGACATATCATTTGTAATTATGCAGTAAGAGGAACAGAAAGCATTACAAAGGATGAAGAAAGCCTATAAGAACTAATGAACATCATCAAGCAAAATACAGTGTGCATTATTGCTGTTTCAGAAGGAACAGAGAAAGAGAAAGGAACAAAAGCTTATTTAAAAAATAATGACAAATACTTCTCATATCTCAAAGAGAAATGAACATCCAGATACATAATGGCTAAAGAACCACAATAAGTGAACATCAAGAGATCTTCACTGAGAAACATTATAATTAAATTGTCAAAAGTCAAATAATTAAAAAACAAAGTTAAAGAAAAAAAGAATTTTGAAAGCAGTAAGAAAAAGAAACTGATTTCATACAAGGGAATTATCATGAGACTAATGGCAGATTTCTCAGCAAAATCTTTGCAGGTCAGAGAAAGTAGGTTGACGTATTCAAAGTGTCAAAACAAAGAAAAAATATCTGTCAACCAAAAATACTTTAATTGGCAAAGCTGTCTTTCGGAAATGAAGGAGAGATAAAGACTTTTCTAGAAAAACAAAAGCTTAAGAAATTCACCACTAAACCTCTCCAACAAGGGAATTCCTAAAGTTAAAACAAAATAATGGTAAATAGCAACATGAAAACGTGAAAGTACAAAACTTACTGATAAAGATAAGAATATAGCCAAATTCAGAATACACTTATAAATGGTGATACATAAATCACTATTAACATGGTATAAACATAAGAAGACAAATTATTAAAAACTATAGCTACAATAATTCATTAGTGAATATTGATATCATTTGGCTCTGTCCCCACACAAATCTCATGGCGAATTGTAATTCCCATTGTTGGAGGAAGGACCTGGTGGGAGGTGATTGACTCATGAGAATGGACTTCCCCCTTGCTGTTCTTGTGATGGAGTACTCATGAGATTTGGTTGTTTGATAAATGTGTGGCACCACTCATTCTCTCTCTCTCTCCTGCCCCATGTAAGACATGCCTTGCTTCCCCTTCACCTTCTACCTTGATTGTAAGTTTCCTGAGGCCTCCCCAACCATGCAGAATTGTGAGTCAATTAAACCTCTTTTCTTTGTAAATTACCTAGTCACAGGTAGTTCTTTGTAACAGTGTAAGAACAAACCAATACATATACACTTTCTAAAAATATATCAATAGTGACATTATTAACATGTCAGTGAAGAGAGAATTTGTAAAGAGTAGTTTTTTGGTGTGTGATCAAAGATAAGTTGCTATCAGCTTAAAATGAAGTTTTATAGCTGTAAGATGTTTCATCTAAACTTCATGGTAATCAGATACAGAAAAGATAGAGAAAAAAGAAACAAAACATAACACTATAAAATTATTGAAACAAAAATGAGATGGCAAAAGAGAAAGAAACTAAAACAAGTCAGAAGAAAACAAATTGGCAACAATAAGCCCTTACCTATCAATAATCACTTTAAATATAAAGGCATTACATTCTGTAACGAAAAGACGCAAAAAAACAATTTCCAACTCTGTTCTACTGCATTAGTCCATTCTCACACTGCTATAAAGAACCACCTGAGAGAGACTGGGTAGTTTATGAAGAAAAGAGGTTTAATTGACTCATAGTTCCACAGCCTGTACAGGAAGCATGGCGGAAAGGTCTATGGAAAATTGCAATGATGGCAGAAGGCAAAAGGGAAGCAAATGTATCTTACCATCCTGGAGCAGAAGAGAGCAAGATATGGGGAAATACTACACACTTTTAAACAATCTGATCTCATGAGAACTCTATCAAGAGACAGCACTAGAGGGATGGTGTTAAACTATTAGAAACCACCCACATGATTCAATCACCTCCTACCAGGCCCCACCTCCAATATGAGGTTTTGGTGGGGACACACAGCGAAACCATATCAGCTACCTACAAGAAACTAATTTTAGCTTTAAAGATATACATAGGCTGAAAACAAAGATATGGAAAAAGGTAATCCATGCAAATGGTAACTAGAAGAGAGCAAGGATGCCTATAATTATGTGAAAACAAATAGACTCCCTGTTAAAAACTATTGCAAGAGGCAAAGAAGGTCTTTCATAATAATAAGGGTGTCATCATCAAGAAAATGCATCAACTATAAGTATGTATGCACCCAACATCAGATCACCTAAATATGTAAAATAAATATTGCAGAAGTGAAGGGAGAAATAAACAACAATATAATTGTAGTGGAGGACATCAACACCATCAGTACCCCACTTTCAGTATTAATAAGTCATCTTGAAAGAAAGCCAATAAAGAAACAGAAGACTTGAACAAAACTCTGGAACAAAAGTAAGTATCTAATAGACATATACAGAACATTCCATCCAACAGCATAATATGCTTTCTTTTCAAGAGCACATGGAACACTCCAGAATAGACACTATGTTAGCCCAGTAAACCAGTCTTTAAAAGTTGAAGAAGATTGAAATTATGTCAATTACTTTTTACTAATTACAATGGCATGAAACTAGAAATCAATAGCAAAAGGAGTAAATTTTATAACAATAAATGCTTACATTAGGACAAAGAAATAAAGAGCCCAATAACTACCTTTATACCATTTATTATTTCTTAATTTAACAATAAATGCTTATACTAAGAAAAAGAAATAAACAACCTAATTTTCTACCTCACGGAACTAGAAAAAGGAAAAACGAAGCCAAAAGTTAGCAGAGGGAGAAAACAATGATCAGAGTAGAAATAAATGAAAAAGAGACTAGAAAAACAATAGAACAAATCAATAAAACTGAGTCAGTTTTTTGGGGAAAAAACAGAATCAATGAACTTTAAGCTAGACTAAGAAAAAGGAAGATTCAAATAAATAAAATTATAAATGACAAAAGAGACATCGCAGCTGATAGCACTGAAATACAAAAGATCACGACTGACTACTGTAAATGATTATGCACCAACAAATTGGATATCTAAAAAATGGACAAATCCCTAGAAAGAGTAAACGTGCGAAGACTAAATAATAAAGATTTAGAAAATCTGAACAGACCAATAACAAGAGGTTGAATCAGTAATACAAACTTCCAAACAAAGAAAAACCCGGGACCAGATGGTGTCGCTGGTAAACAAAAACGATTTAACAATTTTCTCAAACTTTTCCACAAAATTGGAGAGGAGGAAACACTTCCAAAAATTGAAGAGGAGGGGAGGGGAGGGAAGAGGACAGAAGGAAGAAGGGGAGGGGAGGGAAGAGGAGAGAAGGAAGAAGGGGAGGGTAGGGAGGGAAGAGCAGGTGGGAGAAAGAAGGTGCTAATGGTATCTGTGGGAAAGAGTGACATGACCAAGAGCAATGCCACTCGGATATAGGACAGGTGCTATCAATTTTCCTAAGTATATGGCTGAATCTTTCTGATAAATTGGGCTTCCTTTCTTTTACTCCCAGAGGACCTAGTATCCCTAGATCCCTCACGAGTCTTCTTGGCCTGGGGTCTCCCATTTTTCCTGGATGTCCCTTCAGCCCAGGCACTCTTTAACCACATGAGCATGGCAGGGAGGTTCTGCAGACTCCTAGGTGATAAGTGTTACATTAACTGTGAAAATCATCTGTGTTCATAATATATGGATAACTGGGAACATTGCTGTATTACATTTAGACTGTTTAACTCAAGGGAGAAAAATGAACTTAATCTCAGAAAAAAATACACTTCTGAATGATTAAATTTATCAATTATGGTTCTAAGCTTTTCCTTTGTTTCTGAATTGGTAGCAAGAAGATCCATTAAAGTGTTGTGCTATTTAAAAAGACATCACTGCTCTTATTTAAAAGTAAACAATACATTCAAGTCTCTATTAGAGACACTTTAATATAATAAATATTTTTCAACACACATGAACTTGTTTAAAACGTTGTTTAGAACTAAGATCAATCATCGTCAGCCAAAGAACATTTCTTTTAGGAATAGATTTTTCAGCATATGAAAGCTGTCCAAAATGTCAGGCAGCTATCTGAATCCAGGTCCATCTTGCAAACTTCCTCAAGGATGCTGTTCCCCACAGATGGTGCTCTTCACTTGTTTTCACTGTGCTTATTCATGAAATGACAGATGTTATTGAGAAAATGACTCCCTACTCTAATTACAAACAGCTTTATACACAGAGCAAAACATAAATAATAAAACCCTCTTGAGTTAATATCAGATATTAGGCAAATTAAACATATCCTTAGGTCATCAGCAAAACAGAAGAACCAAACATTTTACCAATTAGCTTATTAAGGTATTGTTTTATGTAATATAATTAATTGACTTTAAGTGTACAACTTGATAAGTTTATAAAAATGTATACAGTCATATAGCCACCTCTACCATCATAATCCATTTCTATCACTTCAGAAAATCTCCTCATGCTCTTGGCAGTAACTGCCCCCCCAAACACAAAAAGAATTGATAATGGATACATTATTTTAGTTACTTTATAGAAATATCCAAGAGCTATCCATATTAATGCCTTGGATAAAACATTTTTCTTGTGATGTGAAAATGAATCCAATATTCAAAAATCCATAAGAGATCTCCAGCTCATATCAGAATAGTTGGTATAACTCATTCACATTTAAGAAACTGGTTCATGAAAAGAAGCAGAGAAAATTTAGGATATTATTTTAAATTTCCTTGGTTATTTTAAACAAGAATTTTATGATTCTTTTTTCATTATTTTGATAACAGAGTCCTCAAAATAATGTGAAGTGGTTTCATCTAATTTCAAGTGTTTATTGCAATAATCTCAGGTCTCTGCCAGACTTTTGCCACTATGAGGCAGTATCATAGGCATTGTCATGACAGTAGAACAATTAAATTGCCACCAGAGGCATAAAGCAAAAACAAAAACAAAACAAAACAAAAATAAGAAAGAAAGAAAGTAATGAATTCTGAAATATCTATACTGTCTACCTCATAGCCAGTAATTGTAATAATTTCTCAAGCTGGCTAAATTTTTCAGTTAAGAAAGCTGAGGTTCTTGAAGCTTTATCATAACATTACCTTTTGCCTCTTAAAATATATATTCCTTCCCATCTACTCTCCATTTATAATTCCAGTTGCAAAATGACAGGGATTTAGACTGATGTTGTTCAGTAGTTTTTATCAATAAGAAACTATTGCACTGAAAGTCTCAAATTCTGACAATTACTATTTCTACAAGTACCACAAAATATTTGTAATCAGGCAAGGTTGGAATGGGGGTTGTTACTGTATATTTATTATCTACATTGATGAGTGATAGGAAGACAATGGTGTCCAAAACCTTCTCTATTTCTGTTCTTTAGAACTCAAAATCTAGAGAAGGGGGATTATGAGTTGAACAGTATTCCCCCAGAACCTCAGAATGTCCCCTTGGAAACTGGATGTTTGCAGATGCAGTTAGTTAAGATGGAGTCATACTGAATTAAGATGTGTTCTAAATCCAATGACTGGTATCCTTATAAGAAAGCCATGTGAAGGCACAAAGGGAAAAAGCCTGTCTGATAATGAAGGCAGTGACTGGAATGGTGCAGCTAAAAGCCAAGGAATGCCCAAGATTGCTGGCAACCACTAGAAGTTAGAAAAGCGGTATAGGATAAATTTTCCCTTAGACCTTCCAGAAGGAACCAACCCAGCCAACACCCACATTTCAGACTTCTGGTCTCCCAAACCGTGACAGAATAAATTTTGTTTGTTTTATGACACTGACAGCCCTAAGAAACTAATACAGAGAAACAGATATTAATGAAATATTGATAAATACATGTAAAATTGCAACTATGAAAAAAGATTATTGACGAGAGCTTCAAAGTGTATTGATATCCACATGAGTTGTACTAGTCACGGAGATCAGAGAACACCTTTTTGAGAAAGTGTTTTTTTAAAGTGAGAACCAAAGAAGTTATCTGTAGAAATATGAAGAGAATGAGGACTGCAGTCCAACTAGAAGTAAAACATGTTTTTTTTTTTAAAAATGCACTATTTCATGACTTAATAAATATGCATCCTCTATCTTATGTACTCTTACAGGATCTGGAGATTTAGAAATAAACATGCAGTTTATACACTATGAAAAAAAGGTATTGTGATCAAGCTATTAAAATACGTTTTATTCTATTAATGAGGATAAATGAAAAAACTACATCTGTTATTGTTAAATATCTGTAGTCCCAATTATGTAGAAATAAAATATTTTTAAAGTAGTGAGTTCCTTCCTTCCCTCCCCTTCCTTCCTTTCCTCCCTCCCTGACTCCTTCTCTTCCTCCCTCCCTCCCTCCCTCACCTCTGTCTTGCTTGCTTGCTTGCTTGCTTCCTCACAGTTTCACTCTGCCACCCAGGCTGGAGTGCCCTGATGCTATTGCGGTTCACTGCAACCTGTGCTTCCTGAGTTCAAGTGATTCTCCTGCCTCAACCTCCCCAGTAGCTGGGATTACAGGTGTGCGCCACCACACCAGGCTAATTTTTGTCTTTTTAGTAGGGACGGCGTTTCCCCATGTTGGCCAGGCTTGTCTCAAACTTCGGACCTGAAATGACCCTCCCACCTCGGCCTCCCAAAGGGCTGGGATTACAGGCCACAGTCACCTCTCCCAGCCAATAGTGATTTTCAGTAAAGAGGATTTCCTTATACTGCTTCTTATCACAATGACACAATCTGATTTCTTTAAATAGTCAAAACAATTAAAAATAATGAAACTACAGACAAATTTTTTTAATCCTCCAGCTGGCTCTAAAAATCATGTTATTTATTAAGGTGATATATTTTGCATATTAAAAACATATGAACATTGTTTGATTTATTGGCAATTTGGTATCTCATTTTGCTTGAGCAAAACAGATACTGCCACAGAATCTTTGTAAGTTTGCTATCATCATTTAATTTATTTTGCAGTAAAAATAATATAAACAAATAAGGTACTTAAATAATTACTCTAAAAATCTAATAAATTAACAAAACAAATAGGTATTTTATAATGAGGCAGAAATTTTACCCATTTTAACCAGATTAAGAAATTTAAGTCGAAGAATTTTCCTTTATGTAGTCGAGTTGTTTTGTTTCCAGCAAACTCTTTGCAGTAAAGAAAACCTTGGTAGTTCTTTCATGAATAAAAAGGATATGTGTACTTCATTTCAAATGGGCAGGGTCTCATGGTTTCCTTATAGATGTATAAGGTATAATTCAGTTTATAGAAGTAGTACAGTTAAAGTCTAAAGAAGGTCATTTTTTAATCTTTTTTTTTTGCATTCTTGCTTAGAAAATTACTAAGGAGACTCATTGGTAGTTTCTATGTCACCTGAATGTACTCAATCCCTTGGGCTTGGGGTATATTTATTGAAACTGATATTTATGAATAAAGAAATTAAAAAAGGAATAAATCCAACTTTTATATGTCCTTCTAAACAACTCCCAAAACATCAGTAAGACAAGCAAACACTCCGAATAACTTAATGTCAAATATACATTAAAAAAACTAATAACCAAAATTAACAGAATCAACTCCAGAGCCCACAGTGAGTAGAGAGTGGGGTGAAGACTTGGTGAAAGAAAGAAGAGAAGAAGTTCATAAGAATATAACCAATAAATCAGCCTCAGAAAGAGAAAGTCTTAACATGAATTGGGAAATAGAAAAAAATAGGATTGAAAACTGATAAACCAAAACACTGCCTTTAGGGAATCCAAAGCAAGACTTGAACATGCACAAGGACAGATGTAGCGTGTTGTTTTGATTAAGAGAAGGTGACTTGGCTAGATAAGATACCCTTGGGTATGTAAATAACAAGTAATTAAAAAGTAGAATTTGAGAGTCTTGATGAAAGAAAATTAAATCATAATGTCAGAAGACATACAAAGTGCCTTTCCAACAAAATGCTCTTGAATAAACAACAACTACAAGAAAAGCTAGTAAATGACTGTCTTAGGTGGGGTTCATTCAAACACATGGCTGAAATAAGATTCCATGTACAAGAAAGGTATTAAATGAATAGGTTCTGGATAAACTGGAGGGGAAAAAAAATTAGGAAAAAAGAAGAAGACAGGGAGGGAAGCAAGATAGGAAGGGAAGACCGCTAAGCAAGCTTGTTTCAGGGAAAGTGCGGATTCATTCTATCTTACAGGAAACCCTGCAGCATAAATTGAACCCTAGACTTTACTGCACCTTCAAGCAGGGAGCTGGGTTCCTGTAGTCTGCAGAGATCAATCACAGAGTTGTTGTGGGGAAACTTAAATTCCCAGGCATATCCAGGTGATGCAGTTTGAGTTGTCCAAGTGTCAACTTCTAGAGGAATGTGAAAGTGTGAAGCACTAGCAGCAATAGCCACAGCATCTAGGGAATGCCATATCTAATCAGCAAAAAAGATCTTAGAATATCTGAGCAGGACACCAACAATGTTGCTGTAGCAACTGAAATCCCTTATCATTCTCTACACAAAGCTTGTTGATGCACTTAAAATGAACAAAAAGTAGCAAACAGATAAAATAACAAGAAGGATCAAAATATTTTAACTGATGAAAATTATCTCCACCCAACAACAACAAGCAAAAGGAAACTGTGACACAACTCTTCAATATAATTAACTAT
Organism: Pan paniscus; assembly: GCF_029289425.2. NCBI lineage: Eukaryota > Metazoa > Chordata > Mammalia > Primates > Hominidae > Pan > Pan paniscus. Next base: position 43,901,317 of record NC_073252.2, read on the forward strand.
GTTTAATCAGACATTTATAGATTAAAAATTTTGAATTCATGATCCAAAATATGATAACACAAGAGGTAAAAGTCATACAAAATGTGAAATGAAAGTTGATGTAACTCATTGAAGAAATGGAAGAAAAAGTTACCTTGGAAAGAAAAATGACAATATAAGATGTGAAGACAAAATAGGAGTTACTGAAAACATAATGAACATCATTTTAAAATACACATGAAAACATCTGTGAGAACAAAATAAAATCACTAAAAAAGTAAAAGGAATCAGATAAAGCAAATGATGTAGATAACATTCTTAAAGATGGTTCTGTTACCTACATGTATGCATCACCATAAATAAAATTTGAGCATTTTTTAAAAAGGAAAAATAATGGAGTAAACTAATATTTAAAACTTCAGTGAACAAAAACTTCCTGGAAATAAATGACACAGTTTACATATGATAAAAGCCCATTATGTACCTGGAACAAATGTCCTGAAACAGTGAACTCTGAGACAGAGCTTCATACAATTATTATACTTTTTATATAAAGAAAAATATAGGCCAAGAAACACATACAAGAAAACTTAGTGTTTCTCAGTTTTTCAATTATGCCTTTTGCAAGTAAACTATGAGCAAAAGATTTTAGGTCTTTAAGAACAAGCTATGTGGTTCTTAAAGTATCAAGCTTATAGGAAAACAATAGTAAATCTGTAAGTATTCAGAAAATACTGTACTCAAGAGGCATTTCCAGCCAGGCATGGTGGCTCAGCGGCTCACGCTTGTAATCCCAGCACTTTACGAAGCCAAGGTTAGAGGATCACTTGAGCCCAGTAGTTCAAGACCAGCCTAGGCAACATGCAGAAACTTTTTTGAAAAAATTTAGCCAGGTGTGGTGATGAGTGCCTGTAGTCCTAGCTACTCAGGACACTGAGGTAGGAGGATAGCTTGAGCCCAGGAGGTTAAGGCTGTAGTGAGCCATGACTGTACCACTGTACTCCAGCCTTGACAACAGAGCAAGACCCTGTCTCCTAGGGGAAAAAAAAAAGAGGCATTCCCATGGCATTGGGTAAGGGAGAAGCTTTATCCAGACAAGAAATAGTAAACACTACAAAAGGACAAACAGGTATACTTAAACAAATGAAGATATACTTTTAATGTAAGCATGTTAATTTTTTAAATCACAAAAATGTCAAATGAAGAAATGTTTGTTTATTTGAATTTTTTTCACCTCGAACTAGACATATTGATTCTAAAGTTTAAATTTAAAAAATAAAAATAGCATGCTACTATAGCACAGAAGAAACTGAAGGAAAGAGATATGAAGGAGCTCTGCCAATGGCACTACTAGATTTTAAACATATTACAAAGCCTCAATTAAGAAAATAAGAGTGTAGTAGTATGGGCATGTAAGTATAGTGATAGACCCGTGGAACAGAAAAGAAATTTCAGACCCAGAACTAATTCATACGGAAATTTAGTACATGTGAAAGGTAGCATTTAAATCACTAGATAAAGCACGGACTTTGAAGTAAATGGTTATCGATAACCTGGATAGCTTTTTAGAAAACGATCAAATTGTAGCTATATCTTAAATAAAGTAGAAACAATGAATAGACTAAAAATGGATAAGAGATTAAAATATAAAAATAAAACCATACAATCATTGAAAAAAACATGAGTAGTTTTCTTTATAACCTGGGTCTGCAACAAAGAGAAATGATAAATTTACTACCAAAAATGGCCTGGAAAATATGTCACATGAAAAGTCAAAATAATAAATGACAATTTGGAAGTATATTTGTAATGTGTCAAAGATAAAGATCTAATGCTTAAAATACAGTTTTAAAAGCTATACATTATTTTGTAAAAATGCCCCTCATAAAACCAACTAACCAAACAAAAATACACTCAGTCTCTCTTATAATAATGGAAACATGGAACAAAATTATACGATGATACTCTTTCTCACCTGTTAGACTGTTCACAGATTGACAGCATATTATGTGTGTGGCCCTGTGAGGAAACAGGCACTCTCTTACATTACTAGGATTTTAAATGGTACTCCTCTTTGGAGGGCCGTTTGGCAGTATATAACGTAATTACGTATGCATTTACCCATTCACTCAGCAATTCTGCTTCCAGGAAATTAATTCAGTCAGATTATAATGTTAATCATTATAAAATTATTTATAAGAGCAAAATATTGGAAGTGTCCTTAATTCTCATCAAGAGGCTGATAAATCTATAATACACTCCACCCAATGGAGTAGTATCTTAAAAAAAAACAAGAAATATTGTGAGTATCGTCTGTGTTTGTGTGTGTGTGTGTGTGTGTCTGTGTCTGTTCATCTGTGTGTAGAGAGAGTTTGGTTTTAGCTCAATCAAAAAATATGATGATAGATGGATGGATAGACAGATTGAGAGATAGGCAGGTAGATAGATAAAATGATAGATTCGGGGATAGCTATATCTGTATGTCTGTGCACCTGTATTTTTTTTAATCTAGAAAAAGAGTGAATAAATGTGCAAAACATTGACAATTGTTAAACCTAAGTGGAAGGGTATAGAAGTGTTTGTTGTATTTATATTGAACCATATATTTCATAAAGCTGCTGCTATTTGAACATTTTTATCTATAAAAATAACCGTCTCGTGTAGTTCAATCTAAATGCAAACACTCTTCACCAAGTACACTGATGGTTTTGTAAGTTAGAAATAGTCCACTATTAGTAGTTTTATACACTTTCACTTATTCTATTCTATTTTTTAAGAAATAAATTTTTCCAAATAAAATGTTGCAAAAATAAGAAAATGCATTTTCCCAAACAAGGTTTTAATATGCTTAAATTCATAGAAAGGAAATAAAGAAAGAAGGAGAGATAACATTGTTTAAAGATCAACTATGTTGTAATAACCATTCTATGGTTCCTATGTCCTAGGAACTCAGGAACCTTCATCTTTATATATAAGAAAATGTGTTCAAATAAATTCAGAGAATCTGATAAGTTTCCGTGGTTTGAAACTTTTACACAGCTAACAAGTGACAAGAAACTGTGCCCATAACATCATGAAAATAAATATATTCTCTATTAATTTTTAAAATGCAGACTGGAAAATAGCATGCTTGATGATAAAAACGTCAAACTGAAACAACCTTGAGGAATTTTTATATTTTCAACTAAAACTTTCAGTGTATGATCTGCAATAGGATAGCTTCTTCTAAATGCTTTCTAAAAAGTATTTTATGCTATTGAATTTTTAATCTATTGATCTTTATGTTCAGTACATTTCTAATATTTAAAACAATGTTTGGCTTTTCTGAGAGGATCATCAAAAAGTCCTTTATTGATGAGAAGTTCTTTGTAAAAAATCCCCTGTTGGTTTACTCACTGGCCGGCTGCCTTTCCCCTCCCCTCTCTGCCTTTTTACCTAGAATACGCCAAGTGCATTATATTGGCCTCCAGTCAGAGAATCATAGTCTGCTGATAAAACACTCAGTGTCATTTACCATCTGGCTATTCTTTCATGGCTTAAGAAGTGCAGATTCTTTTTTTGTCATCAAACTTTTTTTTTCAGTGTTAAAATAGGATCTTCCAGTAGTACAAAGAATGTTGACATTCTTACAGAATCTGAAGTGTCAAGCAGCGAATATACATTTTAGCTCACTTACCAAAATTATATAGTTGTAAGATTCTGGCATGCTCTCTCTTTGTGTACAGGTGGCTAATTTGCAGACACGACGTGGGTGGTGCTGTAGGAAATAGCACAAAAGGAGGAAAGCAGGTCAACCTAATACAGGGTTTTCAGCACTTTTCTTCAAGCTGGGGATTAATAAAATCCACTAAAATCATTTGTAATTTTATAAAAGTCTTAATTAGATAAAGCTCTTTTCTGAAAGTTAGCTATATTTTATTATTTTTTTTTACTGCTTTTCTTTTTTTTTAAATTATTATACTTTAAGTTTTAGGGTACATGTGCGCAATGTGCAGGTTAGTTACGTATGCATACATGTGCCATGCTGGTGTGCTGCACCCATTAACCCTAATGCTAAATGACGAAAGTTAGCTATATTTTAAAAGCACAGAGTATTATAAACTGTTCCTTATGAATGCAGTACACTTCATACAAATTTATATTTTTTTAAGTTAAAAATAATGAGCACATTAAAATTTGAAATTTGCAGTTGGGTGCGGTGGCTCATGCCTGTAATCCCAGCACTTTGGGAGGCTTAGGTGGGCGGATCACGAGGTCAGGAGTTCGAGACCAGCCTGGCCAACCTGGTGAAACCCTGTCTCTACTAAAAATACAAAAATTAGCCAGGCATGGTGGTGGGCGCCTGTAATCCCAGCTACTCAGGAGGCTGAGACAGGAGAATCGCTTGAACCTGGGAGGCGGCAGTTGCAGTGAGCTGAGATCACACCACTGCACTCCAGCCTGAGCGACAGGGTGAGACTTTATCTCAAAAAAAGAAAGAAAGAAAGAAATTTGCATGTTAATGTAGCGTTAGTCAGCATGGGAACCCATGATGAAGAAAGGCAGGTAAACCTCAAGACTGGGAAGACACATCTTTGCACAAAATCTTAAAGGAATGACTGGGCCATATAAACATGGAGAGGGCAGAGAGAAGAATGACACTCCCTAAGATTATCTGCTTGAACAGAGGTGTATTCAGAATTTTCTTAGTAGAAGGAGAGGAGCAACTGAATTACATTGAAAGTTACTTGGATAATAACATAAATAATAATATTTAACACATCAAGGAACCCTAAAAAAAGGCAATTGCTCTGAGGTAAGTTATGGATTAATGAAAATGCAGCCATTTAGTTACACCCAAGTAGCCATGGTTAAACAGCACTTTAGTTTTTGGCAGTGCAAGCTTCATGTGCAGTCACTTTATTTTGTTTTTAAACCTTCCATCTCTTACAACACAGAGGTCTTCTAAGGAGGCCTGGGGGATTACATGGTTAGTTGCACAATTTCTGTGTCTGGAGATTTTGGGGTTTTATGGACCTTTGTTTTATTGCTGTTGGTTGTTCATGCGTGTTTGTTTTGTGGCTTTCACAGTCTGACCCACTGTTTTCTGCCAGGATGCAATGCATTGTGGGTATTAACAATACTTCCTTGCATTACCACCTCTGGTTACAGTGTCCAAAATGCTCTCATTTATAAGGGATGCTCTTGTTGTGCCAGACCGTCAATGGCTATGACTAAGTCCTACAGTAATAAAAATGCAAGACTTTTTAAATGTTAGTGTTACATATGGTATTGGGAATAGCAGTATTTAAAAAAAAACAGCATCAATCAGGACATTTTTGTGTCTCTTCATTGACTTCTATGGCATAGCAGGTGATGAACTCTAGAGAGTCAGAGGCTATTTTAAGCAGGCCAGAGGGCCTGACTGAGCTCTGGTTGTAGGTTCTGGAGAGGCAACTCTCTTCCTGAGGCATCCCTTTTAGACCCTCCCCTTGGGTCATATAGTAGTGCTTTTTCATCAGATTATCGCCCCTGACCAGCACTCCTTCCCTCTTTATCAACAGGAGAATTTCAATTCATCCTTAAGGCCAGCTCGCATCATGTGGAACATTATAATCCCATAGCAAATATAGCATAAGGATGTTAATTGATTGGTTAATTCCCTTGCCAATGCAAACATAGTTTTATGACAAACACTTCACATCCATAATTTTGTAAATTATAGACAGGTATATCTTTGAAGAATCTAGGAACATATCTACTTCCTTTGCTTTTGTTTTCTATTTCCTTTTATTCCCCGAATTTGTCTCTGAATGTTTTTAAGTTACATTTTCCCTCTGTCATGTGGATATTCTGATAAGAACTTATAATTAAATATCTCTTCAGTTTCATAACTAAAGGAGCTTGAAGTAACATATAGCAATGCACCCAATTTCAATTAAGTTGTCTTGCTTACAGCTTTTAACATAAACAGAGTAACATATTTTCCTCAAGCAATTTGCATACGTTTTCTTCAATTTACAACAACTTCAAGAAGCTGTATAAGAAATTCGTATATGAGCTGCTTTCCAGTTTACTGTAAATTCAGAGTTTGTAAAGCAATTAGATTTTCCTTTACTTGACAACTAAATTTTATTTTAATCTAAAAGATGTTTGACTACTCTTCAAGAAATTTTATGCATGCAAAGATGTTATCACTATTCACATTAAGGAAACAAGTTCACCAAAATGCCATAGTCTTTGTGTCTGACTACATTTTAAACATTTAAACTGTAATTTATTTTATAAAAGAAGGTTCTAAAGAAATAAATTTAAGGGAGAAAATGTATTAAGAGTAAAAAATGTATTCATAAATTGTATTTAAGCTATATATATAGATGTGAAGATTTTATTAAATTCTCTGCAAACATAAATGTATGCTTATCATAAAAATTACTTTAAAATGTGTCTTAAATACCTACTATGTAGATTATAAAACTTAATACTTACAAGTCGTTCTCTGATAACTAATTTTAAAAACTGGGTGCTTTTATGTTTTATTGTTCATTTTAAAATATAAGCCCTTATGAAAACTAAAATTTATTTTGAAATACATTATTTATAAAAGCAATTTCAGTAGACATTCATCCTTTAAAACATTCATTCTTGAATTAAATATATATTAGCATACTTGATTCCAAACATTTTACAAATACATGAATGCTTCTGAGAAAAATTTTAGGGCAATGTGAAATATTTAAAAATGTATTTGGACAAATATCTAGTAAATGCTTCAAGAGATCAAGTAGTTGAATAATTTGCATGTGGATGCTTTTATCTTTTAATAATTGTACTTTTCTTTTCCTGAGTGAGTTAGCTGCCAAGTTTAGTTTAAGATTGAGAAAAACAACCAACTAGGAGTCTCAGGCTGTTGAGTTATGGTATTGTTAATTATACCTGGAAACGGAGGCAAACTTTCTTCCTTTCTTCCTTGCTGACCTATAGTGCTGCATGACTGAAATGCCCACCATAGTTATTTGCCTTCCTGGCCAATTAAGTAGAACACCTCTGTAAAAATAACATACTTTCAAACCTTGGACTACTTAATAAATACATGAAAATCATATACATTTAGAGGGGTTTTCTAGGCTTGCCATAGGACATCAAGGTGTCTAATATAGCTTAATATCTTCCTCTTTTCTTCCTGCAACCTTAAAAGCACAAAATGCCAAAAGCAATGAGATTAAAATAGAATCTGAGATAAATCTAGACAAAGGGCAGAGGTGGGCATGACAATCTGACCCTCTTGGTAAGATGTCCTCAGTGAATGCTTTTCCTCTTGTTTTTAATCTTTCTCTTTCTTTCTTTTTTGTTAATTGTAAAGTTGTATCAGGATGTATAGTGGATAGATAAAATATTAAAGTTATTATGCTTAAAACCCATCATAATACTGTGTAAGTTTCCCTCAGTCAGGATTGGCCTAAACACAGCCTGGCTTCTATTGTGTGGAAAATTCTATGAAGACAATTAAACTTTCATAAATTCTAAAAACTGATTATTCTCATCACTGCCAATGCTGAGTCTTGGGGTAATATTATTTTTATTAAAAATTGTAATTGGCAACTATTTAGATCATACTATGAATTTCAAAATTAACAGTGGTATCCTAATGAACTCCATCTCACAAGGAACAACGACAACTTTGGGTGGAAACTAGGCTAGACAGAGACTTATTCAGAAACGAGTAAGTTTGAATGTACATGAATATGCAAATTTTAAAAAACATGAAAATACAGAGAAATAGTGTAAAAGAAAGTCTCTCTCATATTTAAATATAAAAACTTTTCAGTGTCATCTTTTTTCTATGTTGACCTCTTCAACCCTAGGCTGAGGCTAACTGCCACAAAAATATTTCCTTAATAATTACTTTATTTCTCTGATGACCAGTGATGATGAGCATTTTTTCATGTGTCTTTTGGCTGCATAAATGTCTTCTTTTGAGAAGTGTCTGTTCATGTCCTTCGCCCACTTTTTGATGGGGTTGTTTGTTTTTTTACTTGTAAATTTGTTTGAGTTCATTGTAGATTCTGGATATTAGCCCTTTGTCAGATGGGTAGATTGCAAAAATTTTCTCTCCTTCTGTAAGTTGCCTGTTCACTCTGATGGTAGTTTCTTTTGCTGTGCAGAAGCTCTTCAGTTTAATTAGATCCCATCTGTCAATTCTGGCTTTTGTTGCCATTGCTTTTGGTGTTTTAGTCATGAAATCTTTGCCCATGCCTATGTCCTGAATGGTATTGCCTAGGTTTTCTTCTAGGGTTTTTATGGTTTTAGGTCTAACATGTAAGTCTTTAATCCATCTTGAATTAATTTTTGTATAAGGTGTAAGGAAGGGATCCAGTTTCAGCTTTCTACATAAGGCTAGCCAGTTTTCCCAGCACCATTTATTAAATAGGGAATCCTTTCCCCATTTCTTGTTTTTGTCAGGTTTGTCAAAGATCAGATAGTTGTAGATATGTGGCATTATTTCTGAGGGCTCCGTTCTGTTCCATTGGTCTATATCTCTGTTTTGGTACCAGTACCATGCTGTTTTGGTTACTGTAGCCTTGTAGTATAGTTTGAAGTCAGGTAGCGAGATGCCTCCAGCTTTGTTCTTTTGGCTTAGTACTGACTTGGCTATGCGGGCTCTTTTTTGGTTCCATATGAAGTTTAAAGTAGTTTTTTCCAATTCTGTGAAGAAAGTCATTGGTAGCTTGATGGGGATGGCATTGAATCTACAAATTACATTGGGCAGTATGGCCATTTTCACGATATTGATTCTTCCTACCCATGAGCATGGAATGTTCTTCCATTTGTTTGTATCCTCTTTTATTTCATTGAGAAGTGGTTTGTAGTTCTTCTTGAAGAGGTCCTTCACATCCCTTGTAAGTTGGATTCCTAGGTATTTTATTCTCTTTGAAGCAATTGTGAATGGGAGTTCACTCATGATTTGGCCCTCTGTCTGTTATTGGTGTGTAAAAATGCTTGTGATTTTTGCACATTGATTTTGTATCCTGAGACTTTGCTGAAGTTGCTTATCAGCTTAAGGAGATTTTGGGCTGAGACGATGGGGTTTTCTAGATATACAATCATGTCATCTACAAACAGGGACAATTTGACTTCCTCTTGTCCTAATTGAATGCCCTTTATTTCCTTCTCCTGCCTTATTGCCCTGGCCAGAACTTCCAACATTATGTTGAATAGGAGTGGTGAGAGAGGGCATCCCTGTCTTGTGCCAGTTTTCAAAGGGAATGCTTCCAGTTTTTGTCCATTCAGTGTGATATTGGCGGTGGGTTTGCCATAAATAGCTCTTATTATTTTGAGATACGTCCCATCAATACCTAATTTACTGAGAGTTTTTAGCATGAAGTGTTGTTGAATTTTTTCAAGGCCTTTTCTGCATCTATTGAGATAATCATGTGATTTTTGTCTTTGGTTCTGTTTATATACTGGATTATGTTTATTGATTTGTGTATGTTGAACCATCCTTGCATCCCTGGGATGAAACCCTCTTGATCATGGTGGATAAGCTTTTTGATGTGCTGCTGGATTCGGTTTGCCAGTATTTTATTGAGGATTTTTGCATCGATATTCATCAGGCATATTGGTCTAAAATTCTCTTTTTTTGTTGTGTCTCTGCCAGGCTTTGGTATCAGGATGATGCTGGCCTCATAAAATGAGTTAGGGAAGATTCCCTCTTTTTCTATTGATTGGAATAGTTTCAGAAGGAATGGTACCAGCTCCTCCTTGTACCTCTGGTAGAATTCGGCCGTGAATCCATCTGGTCCTGGACTTTTATTGGTTGGTAAGCTATAATTATTGCCTCAATTTCAGAGCCTGTTATTGGTCTATTCAGAGGTTCAAATTCTTCCTGGTTTAGTCTTGGGAGGGTGTATGTGTCGAGGAATTTATCCATTTCTTCTAGATTTTCTAGTTTATTTGTGTAGAGTGTTTATAGTATTCTCTGATGTTAGTTTGTATTTTTGTGGGATTGGTGGTGATATCCCCTTTATCATTTTTTATTGTGTCTATTTGATTCTTGTCTCTTTTCTTCTTTATTAGTCTTGCTAGTGGTCTATCAATTTTGTTGATCTTTTCAAAACCCAGCTCCTGGATTCACTGGTTTTTTGAAGGGTTTTTTGTGTCTCTATCTCCTTCAGTTCTGCTCTGATCTTAGTTATTTCTTGCCTTCTGCTAGCTTTTGAATGTGTTTGCTCTTGCTTCTCTAGTTCTTTTAATTGTGATGTTAGGGTGTCAATTTTACATCTTTCCTGCTTTCTCTTTTGGGCATTTAGTGCTATAAATTTCCCTCTACACACCACTTTGAATGTGTCCCAGAGATTCTGGTATGTTGTGTCTTTGTTCTCATTGGTTTCAAAGAACATCTTTATTTCTGCCTTATGTTATGTACCCAGTAGTCATTCAGGAGCAGGTTGTTCAGTTTCCATGTAGTTGAGCGGTTTTGAGTGAGTTTCTTAATCCTGAGTTCTAGTTTCATTGCACTGTGGTCTGAGAGAGTTTGTTATAATTTCTGTTCTTTTACATTTGCTGAGGAGTGCTTTACTTCTGACTATGTGGTCAATTTTGGAATAGGTGTGGTGTAGTGCTGAAAGGAATGTATATTCTGTTGACTTGGGGTGGAGATTTCTTTAGATGTCTATTAGGTCCACTTGGTGCAGAGCCATCAGAGAAAGGCAAATGAAAACCACAATGAGACACCATCTCGCATCAGTTAGAATGGCGATCATTAAAAAGTCAGGAAACAACAGGTGCTAGAGAGGATGTGGAGAAATAGGAACAGTTTTACACTGTTGGTGGGACTGTAAACTAGTTCAACCATTGTGGAAGTCAGTGTGGCAATTCCTCAGGGATCTAGAACTAGAAATACCATTTGATCCAGCAATCCCATTACTGGGTATACACCCAAAGGGTTATAAATCATGCTGCTATAAGGACACATGCACATGTACGTTTATTGTGGCACTATTCACAATAGCAAAGACTTGGAACCAACCCAAATGTCCAACAATGATAGACTGGATTAAGAAAATGTGGCACATATACACCATGGAGTACTATGCAGCCGTAAAAAATGATGAGTTCATGTCCTTTGTAGGGACATGGATGAAGCTGGAAACCATCATTCTCAGCAAACTATCACAAGGACAAAAAACCAAACACCGCATGTTCTCACCCATAGGTGGGAATTGAACAATGAGAACACTTGGACACAGGAAGGGAAACATCACACACCGGGGACTGTTGTGGGATGGGGGGAGAGGGGAGGGATAGCAATAGGAAATATACCTAATGTTAAATGACGAGTTAATGGGTGCAGCACACCAACATGGCACATACATAGGTAACAAACCTGCATGTTGTGCACATGTACCCTAAACTTAGAGCATAGTAAAATAATAATAATAATAACTACCTTAAAATTTAACTTTGCCACAAAATTTTTAACGTTCAGAGATATCAGAAAGGAAACAAATGCTAAACCTAAGGAGTCAAATAAATTAATTAATATTTTGTAAAGTATGTATCTTAATTATCACCATCCAATCCACCTCAGCTGTCTTGAGTTTGTAAGAAATATCATGAATATTTTTAAAACTGAAAAATCAGGGGCAATTTGGGAGTAAATAAATATTCATCTGTCAGATTATTTTTTATCTCTGGTACTGGAATGCTGTTGACATTTACCACAGGATCTCTACAAGAATCTATTATCCTGTTGTACAGGATTTGTAAACGATCTGTTACTCTTTTGCTGTGAAATTGAGAATGTCAATGAGGAGATAGAAGAAAAAATCATTTACACAAGAAATTTAAAAATGGGAGATTATGGTGGAGAAAGACATTTATTTATTCATTCTAAGAATAAAAATTTAATAAATTGAAATCAAATATTTAAATCTGTGATTAAGACAATATTGAGTGCTTTTATGGACTAGAATAAGATGCTAAGATAGAGCCTAAAGTTTCTTTGTGGGAGTTTCCTAGGAGTAAAGGAAGAAGATGGTTATGCTTGTAGTTTAGGAGTGATTTTGGCTAAGGTACAAGAAGTAGACTAAATAACCTCTCAATGTCCTTTTGTTCTAATATTTAAATAATTATTTTAAAAGAAATCAAGAATTAAATGTCTGCTATGACTTGCAATATCTTAGTGCACTGACCTAGGCTGTGTATCTCAATATCTGTGAGTATTAATCTATTTTAACTAGATAGGAACAGAAAAAATGAATTGCAAAACATGTTAATGAGATCAAAGGTCTCAATATATTTTGCATGCTTCTAAGACCCAGAGGTCAAAATCCAGAAAGAGGAGGAATGAAGTGGAGAACAATGAAAAAGAGCTTGATTCAGAGTTTAGCCATTAAATGTAGATGCTGTGGATGATGGACTAAATTTAATTGTATTTTACTTTGTATGTGATGAGAATATACATTAGTTGGAAGAGCTCCTTTCTATGGGTCATTTTAACTGAACAAAGTTGCATTTTAACCTGAATAAAGATTTTATTTCTTTAATGTGACCCCAAAGTAGCCATTTCCAATGATGAGATGATCCTCTGAATAGCAGTGTTAGTTAATTGAAATTTTAATCCTTGCAAAAGAATAAGTACCACTGACATTGATTGCAATCCTTCACATTAATTATCAAGTGCATATTTTTTTAAACTATTGTATTTCAAGGCTTTTTTTAGTATCATCTGTAACATGAGTCGATATAAAAAGAAGGATGAAACTTCAATTTTCAGACACGGATCTGTAATAGATGCATTAATTAATTCATAGTGTCACATTAAAAATAATATTGGAAATACTTCACAAGTTGATCTTTGTATTAATTTCCTTTAAATTGATCTCATTTTATTATTTTTACTATGTTAGTAATTACAATGATACGTTTTAATATTAAAAAACATTTAACAATAGCTAGAATTTGAAAAAAAGAAGTTGTAGGGAGAAAGCTATACAGGTAGACACTATCAATGTGTGTGTGTGTGTGTGTGTGCGCGCTCACGTGCATGTGTGTGTGTGTGTACCTGCACCATGTACATTTTATCATTAAGAATTCCTTCCATAGAGTGTTTTCTAAACTGGCAAGGAATAATATGGCCCTAAAAGTATCTTTTAACATCAGCCCAACTTCGTACATGCCTACCAGCCAGGAATTCTGCTTCCCTACACATTTTTTCTCACTGCTTTTAAATTTTACAATATGCAAATATTACCTCATTCCTTTATTCCTACAATTACCTAGGGCTGGCAGTATCCGCATCTACATATCTTTGCTTCCTTTTTTTGCGCTAACAAATCTCTACATTCTTACAACCTGAATATACCAGCTACTCTACTGTAGACTGCTATTTCTATTTCTTGTTCAAAATCAATAACTGGTATCATTGATTAACTATGTGCTCTGTGCCAGACATTGTTCTTTATCTTTACATGTATTGTCTACATATCCACAGCAATTATCTTATGTAGGTACTACTATTATTTTTAATTCACAGCTGACAAAACTGAGATGCAATGGTGTTTAATTAAGTGGACCAAAATTACTTAGCCAGTAAGTGGTGGAGCCAGAATTGGAACCAAGGCAAAGCTTAATTCCCTGCTTCTGTTTATTCCACCGCACACTAGACTTCAGACTACTTCCTTTGAGCACACTGCAAACATAATTTCAATAGAAAGATTAAAAGTTCAAACTTAGCAAATGATTGGCCATGAGTTCTAGCTTTGAACCTGGAAAAGAGTTAATTCCCATATTCACATCTAAACCATTGTGCTGACACATTTAGCGTAATACTTTCAGAAGTTACACTCAATTCTCATGTAGAGTAAGGCAGAGCAAGATGGCCTAATAGAAGGCTCCACTGATTGTCACTACTCCAAGAACACCAATTTAACGACTATCTACACAAAAGAAGCACTTTTGTAAGAACCAAAAATCAGGTAAGCACTCCCAGTGCCTGGTTTTAACTTCATATTGCTGAAAGAAGCATTGAAAAGGTAGGAAAGATAAATGTCTTGCTTCTGTCTATTGTCACCCTGCCCCGCCTCCCCGCAGCAGTGACCATGTGGTGTGGACAGAGACTCTGTGTAATTGATAGAGGAAGAGCCCAGCAATTGAACAACGTTGCAATAAACTCTCTGCTTCCCTGTCATAGCAGATGTAACTCAGCTGATGGCCACTGACAGTGGAAGCGTTTAGACCAGCCCTAGCCACAGGGGAATCGCTAATCCCAGTGGTCAGAACTTCTGACATGCCTTACCATAGTGAGCTAAAGTACTATGGGGCACTAAATAAACTTGAAAGGCAGTATAGGGAATAAGGACTGCAACTCCAAGGCAAGTTTTAGTGCTGAACTGAGCCCAGAGCCAGTGAACTAGAGAGGCATGTGACCTACTGAGACACAAGCCAGGGTGGGTAAAGGAGTACCACCCTTCTGTCAACCCCAAGCTGCAGAGCTCATTGCTCCAAAAGAGACCCCTCCCTTCCACTTGAAGACGGAAAAAGGAAGAATAAAGAGGACTTTGCCTTACATCTTGGATACCAGCTCAGCTACAGCAAGATAAGACACCAGTTAGTCATAGGCCCCTTTCCAGGCCCTAGCTTCTGGATGACATTTCTAGAAATACCGTGGCCATTAGGAAACCCACTGCCTTGAAAGGAAGAATCTAGTCATGGAAGAAGCCATCACCTGCTGACTAACGAGCCTTTTGACCCTGAATAACCATCAGTGATACCCAGGTAGTATGCTGTGGGCCTTGGGTGGGATCTGAGACTTGCTAGCTTCATGTGAGACTCAGCACATTCCCAGCCCACTGCCCCAAAGGGTGAGACCCCAGACAGGCAACTTAAACCCCAAAATGATTGAAGCCTTCTTCAACTTTGAGAAAACTTTGGTGGTAGTCTGGCAGTACTCACTGTGGGCCTGTGGTGGCAGTGGCCACAGGATGAGACTCCTGTGCCTATGCAAAGGGGAGGGAAGAGTGGGAAGGATTACATCTCTTGGTTAGAGTGTAAGCTTAGCCAAGGTAGAATAGAACACCAGGTAAATTCCTGTTATATTGACTTCAGTCCCTGGCTGCTAGGCAGCATCTCTGAACCCACCTGGGACCTGAAAGAACTTGCTTCCCTGAAGGGAAGCACATAAACCCAGTTGGCTTTGCCACCTGCTGATTGTAGAGCCCAAGGGCCTTGAGTAAACTTAGGTGGTATCTAGGTAGTGGTGACAGCAGGCCTTGGGGGAGGCCCAGTGCTGTGCTGGTTTCAAGTCTAAACCAGCACAATTCCAGTAGTGGTGGACACAGGAATGCTTGTGTTTCTCCACCCCCAGTTCTAGAAGACCTAGACCATAGAGAAAAACTCCATTTGTTTGAAAAAAAGTAAGAGAAAAGAACAATAGTCTCTGTCTAGTAATCCAGAGAATTTTTCCAGATCTTATGCAAGACCACCAAGATGGTACATCTAATGAGTCTGAAAGAATCACAGCATTATTGGGTTTGGGTCCCAAGTCTCCTTAAATACCTGAAAAGCCTTCATGAGAAGGATGGGCACAAACAATTCCAAATTATGAAGACTACAATAAATGCTGAACGCTCCGGTGCCCAGACTCTGACCAAAATTTGCAAGCATCAGGAGAACATGACCTCACCATATGAACTAAATAATGCAACTGGGACAAATGCTGGGGAAACAGAGATATGTAACTTTTCAGACAGAGAATTCAAAGTACCTTTGTTGAGGAAATTCAAAGACATTCGAGATAACAAATAAAAAGAATTCAGAATTTGGTCTGATAAATTTAACAAAGAGATTGAAATTATTTAAATGAATGAAGCAGATATTCTGGAGTTAAAATGCAATTGACATACTGAAGAATACATCAGAGTCTCTTAATAGCACATTTAAACAAGCAGAAGAAAGAATTAGTGAGCTTGAAGACAGGTTGTTTGAAAATATAGTCAGAAGTGGATTAAGAAAATGTGGCACATATACACCATGGAATACTATGCAGCCATAAAACAGGATGAGTTCATGTCCTTTGTAGGGACATGGATGAAGCTAGAAACCATCATTCTGAGCACACTATCTCAATGACAGAAAACCAAACACCACATGTTCTCACTCATAGATGAGAATCGAACAATGAGAACACTTGGACACAGGGTGGGGGACATCACACACCGGGGCCTGTCATGGGGTGTGGGGGAGGGGGGAGGGATAGCATTAGGAGATATACCTAATGTAAATGACGAGTTAACAGGTGCAGCACACCAACATGACACATGTATACATCTGTAACAAACCTGCACATTGTGCACATGTACCCTAGAACTTAAAGTATAATAATAATTAAAAAAAGAAAGAAAGAAAAAGAAAATACAGTCACAGGATACAAAAGCAAAAAGAATTTAAAAAAATGAAGCACACCTACAAGATCTAGAAAATACCTTCAAGAAGTAAAATGTAAGAGTTATTGGCTTAAAAAGGACGTAGACAAATACCATTCTGGACTTAGGAACAGGCAAAGATTTCATGACAAAGACACCAAAAGCAATTACAACAAAAGCAAAAATGGACAAATGGGATATAATTGAACTAGAGGATTTCTGCACATCCAAAGAAACTATCCACAGAGTAGACAGACAACCTACAGAGTAAGAGAAAAAAAATTGCCGACTATGAATCTGACTAAGGTCTAATATCCAGCATCTATAAGGAACTTAAACAAATTTACAAGAAAAAACCAACCCTATTAACAAGTGGGCAAAGGACAGGAACAAACACTTTTCATAAAAAGACATACATGTAGCCAACAAACATATTTTACAAAGCTTAACATCACTGATATTAGAAAAATGTAAATCAAAACCACCGTGAAATACCATCTAACACAAGTCAAATTGGCTATTATGAAAAAGTCAGTAACACATGCTGGCAAGGTTGCAGAGAAAAAGGAATGCCTATATACTGTTGGTGAGAGTGTAAATTAGTTCAACCATTGTGGAAAACAATATGGTGATTCCTCAGAGAGCTAAAAACGAACTAATATTCAACCCAGCAATCCCATTACTGGATAAACCCCCAAAGGAATATAAATTGTTCTATCATAAAGACACATGCATGGGTATGGTTATCTCAGCACTATTCACAATAACAAAGACATGAAATAAACCTACATGTCTATCAATTACAGACTGAATTTGAAAATGTGGTACATATACACCATGGAATACTATACACTCATAAAAAAGAATGAGATAATGTCTTTTGCAGGAATATGAATAAATTCAGGAGGCCATTATACTTAGCAAGCTAATGCAGAAACAGAAAACCAAATACTGTATGTTCTCCCTTGTAAGTGGAAGCTGAAAGTTAAGAACACACAAACATATAGAAGTGAACAACAGATACTTGGGCCTACCAGAGGGCGCAGGGTGGGAGGAGGGAGTGGTTCAGGAAAAATAACTAACAGGGACTAGCCTTAACACCAGGGTGATGAAAGATACTGTGTAACAAACTTCCATGACATGTTTACCTATATGACAAACTTGCACAAGTACCCCGAACTTGAAATAAGAGAGGAAAAAAAAAGAGCTAGAGAAAGAGATAGGGGTAGAAAGTTTATCCAAAAGGATAATATCAGAGAGCTTACAAAACCTAGAGATATGTATCAAAATTCAACTACAAGAGAGTTGTGGAGCACCAAGCAGATTTATCCCCACCAAAAAACACTACCTCAAGGCACTTACTAAAACTACCAACCGTCAAGTATAAAGAAACTGTGCTAAAAGCAACCAGAGAAAAAAATAATGGCAAATAACACATAATGGAGCTCCAATATGTCTCACAGCAGACTTTTCAGTGGATACCTTACAGTCCAGGAGAGAGTGCCATAACATATTTAATGTGAGGAGGGAAAAACTTTTACCATAGAATAGTACATCTGGGAAAATATAGTTTAAGCATGAAGGAGAAATAAAGATGTTTTTAGACAAATAAAAGCTGAGGGATTTCCTCAACACCAGACGTGTTCTACAAAAAATCCTAAAAGGAGTTCTTTAATTTGACAGAAAATAATATTGATAAGCAATAATCTGAAAGTTAAAAATTCATTGGTAATAGCACACAGGAAAAAGCCAGAATATTATAACACTAGAATCTTGGTGTGTAAAATTTTCTTATGTTAAGTAGAAAGACTAAACAATGAACCAATAAAAATAATAACTAAAACAATTTTCCAAGGTCTAGGCAATAAGACATAAATAGAAACAACAAAAAGATAAAAAGTGGGAGACAAAGTTTAAGTATAGAATTTTCATTAGTTTTCTTTTTACTTATTTGATTATTTATTCAATCAGTATTAAGTTGTGATCAGTTTAAATTAAGGGGTTATAAGATAGCATTTGCAAGCCTCATGGTAACCTCAAATTGAAAAAACATACAATGGATACCCAAAAGTAAAAAGGAAGAAATTAAGTTATACACCAGAGAAAATCACCTTTACTAAAAAGAAGATAGGAAAGAAGGAAAATATAAACTGAAGACCAAAAAACAAACAGAAAACAAATAAGAAAATGGCAGGAGTATTTTCTTATTCATAATAATATTGAATGTTAATGGACTAAACTCTCCAATCAAAAGACATAGTCTTGTTAAATGAATATAAACAAACAAGACCAAATGATCTGTTGCCTACAGGAAACACATATCACCTATAAAGATACACAAACACTAAAAATAAAGGGAAGGAAAAAGTTGTGCCTTGCCAATGGAAACCAAAAAAGGGCAGGAGTTGCTATGCTTACATCAGGTCAAAAATATTTCAAGGCAAAAACTGTAGAACAAAGGAAGTTATTACATAAAGATAAAGGGGTTAATTCAGCAAGAGAAGGGAGCAATTATAATATATATGCATCTAACACTAGAGCATGCAGATATATAACGTAAATATTATTAGAGCTAAAAAGGAAGATAGACTTCCATACAAAAATAGCTGGAGACATCAACACCCCACTTTTAGCACTGAACAGATTATACAGTCAGAATGTTAACAAAGGAACACTGGACTTAATTTGCACTATAAAACAAACAGTACTAGTAGATATTTAGAGAACATTTTATCAAAAGGCTACAGAATAGACATTCTTCTCCTCAGCACATGAATCATTCTAAAGAATAGACCATATGTTAGGTTACAAAACAAATGTTAAAATATTCAAAAAAATTGAAACAGTATCAAGCATCTCTTATGACCACAATGGAATAAAACTAGGAATTGACAATGAGAGAAACTTTAGAAACACATGGAAATTAAACAGCATGCTTCTGAATGATTAGTAATGAAACTAAGGTCAATAATGAAATTAAGAAAGAAATGTATATATCGGTCAGGGTGGTGGGAATAATTATAGGAAAGATGAAAACCTTCTTGGAAGGCCTGGAGGTTTTGCAAAAGCTTCGGGAGAGAATTATGGCTGAAAGAAGCCAAATTCTCTTATCCAGAGGCTGAGAGCAAAGGGCAGATAACAAGGGAATGTAAAGA
The DNA here is from genome assembly GCF_029289425.2 of Pan paniscus. Classification (NCBI taxonomy): domain Eukaryota; kingdom Metazoa; phylum Chordata; class Mammalia; order Primates; family Hominidae; genus Pan; species Pan paniscus. The sequence continues at coordinate 43,920,854 of NC_073252.2, forward strand.
AACTTATCTAGATAAATTGGTTTACTTATGTCTCCGGAAACCAACCCTTGATCATTTGCATACAGGACTGCTCTCTCCTCAGGGGGTTAACAATATTAATTACTGACAAGTTGTATTTGCTCCAAGCTGCTGTCATTAAATCTGTACTAAATAAATCCGAGGGTCACCGTCTTATGGGGGCTGCACTCTTGTCAGTGGTGCTAAGCTGTGCAGTCCCCCAGCCATGCTCTCAGGTAAAATGCCTGTGTCATCATACTCCTTTCATCCGTCGCTCGGCCAGAGTCTGTGGGACACACTCAGCAGAAATGTAAAAATTTCTTGAAACAAATGATAATAGAAACACAACATACCAAAATCTATGGGATACAGCAAAAACAGTACTAAGTGGAAAATTTACAGATAAAAATGCCTACATCAAAAAAGATGAAAAACTTCAAATAAACAACCTATTGATGTATCTTACATAACTAGAAAAATAAGAGATTACACACTCAAAAGTAGTTGAAGAAAATATATATAAAGATTAGAGAAGAAATAAATGAATTTAAAATGAAGAAAACATTAAAAAAGAAGAAAAAAGTTTCATTTAATGAAGAAAAAGTTTATTTTTTGAAAAGATAAGTAAAATTGACAAACCAATAGCTAGATTAAGAAAAAAAGAGACATCCCAAGTAAATGATATCAGAGATAAAAAAGGAGACTGATACCACGTATATTCAAATACTCATTAGTAGCTACTATGAGCAACTGTATGCAACAAATTGGAAAATCTAGAAGAAATGGATAAATAACTAGACAAATACAACCTACAAAGACTAAACTAGGAAGAAATACAAAACCTGAAAAGATTAATAACAAATAACTACATTGAATCCACAATAAAATGTCTCCCAGTAAGTAAAAGCCTGGGATCCAATGACTTCACTGCCGAATTTTGAACCAAACATTTAAAAAAAGAACTAATATCAATTATACTAAAAGTATTCTAAGAAATAGAGAAAGAAGGAATTCTTCCAAGCTTATTCTATGAGGCCCGTGTTACCCAGATATCAAAAACAAAACAAAACAAAACAAAACATAACAAACAAACAAACAAGGCACTTCAAATAAAAGAAAAAGTAAACTATGACCAATGTATATAATGAATATTGATGTAAAAATCCTCAGTAAGATACTAGGAAACCAAATTCAACAATACATTAGAAAGATTATTCATCATGACTAAGAAGAGATGCAAAGATGGTTCAACATATGCAAATCAATTAAAGCGATACAGCATTTCAACAGAATGCAAGATGAAAACCATATAATTATTTCAATTGATGCTGAAAAAGCATTTAATATAATTCAATATCCCTTCATGACAAAAAGCCTCAAAAACCTGGGTATAGAGAAAATATAACTCAACATAATAAAAGCCATATATGACGGGCCCACAGCTAGTATCATACTGAATAGAGAAAAACTGATAGCCTTTCCTCTAAGATTTGGAATAGGGCAAGGATGCCTGTTGTCATGAATGTTATTCAAGACAGTACTGGAATTCCTAGCTAGTGCAATTAGACAATAGAAAGAAACAAAGAGTATACAAATTGAAAAGGGAGAAGTCAAATTCTCCTTGTTTTCAGATGGTATGGTCTTACATTTTGAAAAACCTAAAGACTGCACCAAAAATCTATTAGAACTGATAAACAAATTCAGAAAAGCTGAAGAATTCAAAATCCACATACAAAGTTCATTAGCATTTCTTCATGCCAACAGTAATCAATCTGAAAAATAAATCAAGAAAGTAATCCTATTTCTAACAGCTACAAATAAAATAAAATACTTATGAATAAACTTAACCAAAGAAGTGAAAGATCTCTACAATGAAAATTATAAAACATTGATGATTGGAATTGAAGAGGCTACAAAAAATTAAAAGATATTTCATGTTCGTGGATTGCAAGAATCAACATTGTTAAAATGTTCATACTGCCCAAACAAATCTACAGATGTAATGTAATCTATGCCAAAATACAAATGACATTTTTTACAGCAATGTAAAAAACAATCCTAAAATTTATAAGGAACCACAAAAAACCCAGAGTAGCCAAAGTTCTTCTGAGCCAAAAGAACAACACTGGAAGACTCACATTATCTGACTTTAAATTATAGTACAGGCCTATAGCAACCAAAAACAGCAAGTCATAAAAACAGACAATAGATCAGTGGAACAAAATAGAGAACCCAGTGATGTACCCAAACATCTATAGTAAGCCTATTACTGACAGAGTTTCATAGAATGTACATTGGGAAAGGTGCAGTCTCTTCAATAAATGGTGCTGGAAAAACTGGATATCCATATGCCAAAGAATAAAACTATACCTCTATCTCTTGTCATATATAAAAATCTAATCAAGGTGAATTAAGACTTTTAGATCTGAAACTCTGAAACCACTACAAAAAATCATTGGGGAAAATATACAGGACATTGGTTTGGGCAAACATTTCTTGAGTAACAACCCACAGGTACAGGTAACAAAAAAAAAAATGGACAAATTGAATCACATCAAGTTAAAAAGCTACTGCTCAGCAAAGGAAACATGCAGCAAAGTGAGAGACAAACCACAGAATAAGAGAAAATATTTGCAAACTACCCGCCTGTGGTAGTCAGTTCTCACATTATTATACAGAACTATCTGAGACTTGGCAATTTATAAGAAAAGAGGATTAATTGACTCGCAGTTCCACCAGCTGTAAAAGAGGCATGGCTGTGGAAGCCTCAGGAAACTTACAGTTATGGCAGATGGGTGAAGGAGAAGCAAGCATATTTTCACATGGTGGTAGGAAAAAGACAGAGTGAAGGGGAAGGTGCTGCACACATTTAAACAACCAGATCTCATGAGAACTCAATTATGAGGCAGCCCTAGTGGGGTGGTGCTAAACCATTAGAAATCACCCCTATAATCCAATCACCTTCCACCAGGCCCTACCTCCAACATTGGGGATTACCACTCAACGTGAGATTTGGGTGTGGACACCGAGCCAAACCATATTACCATCTAACAAGGGATTAACACCCAGAATACATAAAGGGATCCAACAACTCTATGGAAAAAATTAATAATACGATCAAAAACTGGGCAAATGATTTGAATAGACATTTTTCATAAGTAGACTTAGAAAAGGCCAAGAGGCATATAAAAATGTGCTCAACAGCATTGATCATCAGAGAAATGGATATCAAAACTATAATGAGATATCTCACTCCAGGTAAATAGCTTATATCCAAAAGACAGGCAATAACAAATGCTGATGAGTATTTGGAGAAAAGGGGACCCTCATACACTGTTGGAAGGAATGTAAATTAGCACTACAACTATGGGGAACAGTTTGGAGATACCTCAAGAAACTAAAAATTGAGCTACCATATGATCCAGCAATCCAACTTCTAGGTATATGCCCAAAAGAAAGAAAATCAGTATATTGAAGAGATATCTGCACTCCCATCTTTGCTGCAGTACTCTTCACAATAACCAAGACCTGGAAGCAACCTAAGTGTCCATCAACAAATAAGTGGATAAAGAAAATGTGGTATATATACACAATGGAGTACTATTCAGCTATTAAAAGTATGAGATACTGTCATTTGCAATAACATAGAAGGAGCTGGAGGTTATTATGTTAAGTGACATAAGCCAGGCATAGAAAGACAAACTTGGCATATTATGTTAAGTGACATAAGCCAGGCATAGAAAGACAAACTTGGCATGTTCTTGCTCAGTTTTTGGAGCTATAAATTAAAACGATTGAACTCATGGAGATGGAGTAGAACAATGGTTACCAGAGGCTATTGGGGGATGAAGGAAAAATGGGGAGGGTTAATCATTACCAAAAAAACAGAAAGAATAAATAATACCTAGTAACTGGCAGCACAACAGGGTGACTGTAGTAAAAAACAATATATAGTACATTTAAAAATAACTATAAGAGTATAATTGGATTGTTTGTAACACAAAGGATAAATTCTTGAGGTGATGGATACCCCATTTACCCTGATGTGAGTATTACGTATTGCATGCTTATATCAAAATATCCCATATAACCCATAAATATATAGACCTACTATGTACCTCCGCCCCCCGCCTTTTTTTTTTTTTTTTTGAGGTGGAGTTTCGCTCTTGTCGCCCAGGCTGGAGTGCAATGGTGCAATCTTGGCTCGCTGCAGGCTCTGCCTTCTGGGTTCAAGGGATTCTCCTGCTTCAGCCTTCTGAGTAGCTGGGATTACAGGCACCAACCTCCATGCCCACAGCTAATTTTTTGTATTTTTAGTAGAGATGGAGTTTTGCCATGTTGGCCAGGCTGGTCTTGAACTCCTAACCTCAAGTGATCCACCTGCCTCAGCCTCCCAAAGTGCTGGAATTAAAGGTGTGAGCCACCGTCCCTGGCCTCACAAAAATTAAATATAAAATTTAAAATATATATTTTTTAAAAAGCACTTGACCATAACTATTTCCACCATAATCTGCTTATTGTACCACTTCTTCTTTTCTTATTTTCTATCCACTAATACATAATTTCATTTCTAGACTCTTTAATCCAATAAAGTCTGTTAGTTAAAACTATTGAGAAAGGTAAGGTGATTCTATCATATGTTTTAATATTACTTTTATTATTATTTTGAGAAGACAGCGAGGTCTGGAGATTAAAACATTGTATTTGAAGTGAAAATCCATGGGTTTTAAAGTTGAGTCTTCCACCAAGTACTGTGTAACATTAGGTAAACGACTTCTTTGAGATTCAGCTGTCCATCTGCAAAGTACAGAAAATACTTAGGCTACCTTGCAGGTCTGCTATAATTTTTAAAATCACTAGAGTACATAAAAAACACTCTAAAAGACTCATAAATTTTAGAGTTATTTATTGGTACTGTTATCCTGCTATAATTTCTCTGTTAGGTGCTTTATTTGATATTAATCTGTCCTAAAATTTGTCAAAAATCCCCCATCTGAAAATAAGGATTTTTAAGTAGGTATTGCATCAGAGTATGTAAAATGATTAAGGGCACTATAAGCTCAAAGTAGTCTCTCATTGTTATTTCTCATAATGAAGGTAGGAAGACAATAGCCCAGGTAATTGACTTTCTGCATCTATCTTCAACTTGTCTGGCTGTGCATTGGCTTATGTCATTTGCTTACTAGAAAGTTGTTGAAGAATTGAGTTAGTTCAGGAACTTGGTTTGGTTTGTAGAAATATGATCTGAAGTTGCAAAAAGCTGTTGTTAAGTGAATTAGCAGACAAATCATACTATCAGGACATTTTCAACTGTTTTGCTATCCTAGGTGGAACAATTAGTTACTGCTTCGAATGGTTTTACAGGTATGTTTTATTTATGTTTTATACTCAATCACAGTTCAGTCACATTACCTCGCTTTTCACCAACAGTTATCCCTAGATACACTGAACTTTGTAAACCAAACTGAACCATCTGTTATATACATAAAACTGAATTTTTGAAATGTTTTCAACCCAGAAAAAAAGTGAATGTTTACATTTACTGAAAAATCTTGGTGATTTGCAACAGTCATTTAAAACCTGTTTCTATAAAGCTATAGTGTGTATAGAGCAAATCGATTCAGGATTATGCTAACTATTCTTCCAACTTATTTATCTTCCCTAGTATAAGAGTGATTAGAGAACTCACCGTGTAAGTTTCAAAGGTCAAGATGTCAAGCCTAACAGTTCAGTTGCTGATAAAAAACATTGTCATAATCGAAGCTTATTTTGCAAACTTTAAGACAGAGAGATAAACAAATAAATATGATGTTTCATAAGAACTGTGAAGATTAAGGCAGATACCATGTGGCATGAGTACATGGTGGATGATAGGATTAGATTTCTATTGAAGGGGTGAGATAGGAAGTTACTTTTAGGAGTGGACCCTGAAGAAGGCAGTCCAGCAGGCATGCAAAAGAACGTGGGTTGCTAGGGAAGGAAATCAATCTGGAGTAGAAAAGATTAAGCAGGACATTGACAATGAACCTAGCCTTGTATTTCTCCCAGGGTTAAATATTCCCTAAATATTTAATTAGGAAATCCAAGTTGTATTTTTGATATATTGATTTCTCTATTATTTCAATTCTGCATGTATGTATAGAGAGTTCTAGTAATTCCTCTTTAAAGTGTGATAAATTTTTTCTCCCTACTATGCAGCTTCTACTCTTTCCTTTTGACCAAATCATTGTCTTGGCATAGCATTTCATCAATTAAACTTCACTACTCACCACAGTCTTCAATAACAACTCACTGGCTTTTCTGTTAGCAACAGCCCACCTCTCTCATTTTATAGTAATCCTTGTTGCTTACCGATAGCGCTTACTAACCTGTATACTCTAGGAAGATAAAGAGCAAATAAGTCTTGTTCACAGTTGTAATCGTGTTCTCTTTAACGATGTCCAGCACATAGTGAACTTTCAAAACTCTTGGAAAAGAATGCTTGTCTACGTTTATCTTTCCAATAGATTCAACTTAATATCCTTCCCATTAATAAAATACATATTTTCCATCTTTATACTAGTTTCTACTGTTTCCACACTAGTCTGGACAGTTAGCCTACTAAACGTTTATGTCTCATTACTTAAATTTTGCTTTAACTGAGGTGTGCAGTTAGTACTGTGAGATTCTTTCCAAACTCTTGTTTGTTTTTCATATCTTGATACATATTGACCAATTTCTCTCTCTCATGCATTAGAGAGGATTTGATTAGATGCCAATTAATTATTTTTAATAATTACCCATGGAATAATTCAGAATAATATTTACGTTCTATAGGCATGCACATCTCTGGGTTTCAATAAGATTCATGATTATTTATAAATGAGAATAACACAACTTTGATCCTGTATATTATATTAGTCAGCTTAGGTTTCCATAACAAAATACCTTAAACTGGATGGCTTCTTGAACAACACATATTTATTTCTCACAATTCTTTAGGCTGGGAAGTTGGAGATCAAGGTTTTGATGAGAAACTTTTTCTGACTTGCTGATGTCTGCTTTCTTGTTGTATCCTCAGATGAGGATGGAGGAGAGAGAGCTCTCGTGCCTTCCCTTATAACAGCACTAATTCTATAATGGAGCCTGTAATCTCATAACCTAATCACCTCCCAAAGTTCCCATGATCAAATACCATTACATTAGGTGTTAGGGCTTCAACATAGGAATTTATAGATATTTCAGTCTACAGCATACCTGTACACATACACATGTACACATACACACATAATTTTTTCCTATATTTATGATTTGAAGTTGTGTTCCTGTTCTGTCTAGAGAAAAGCATGGTCTGTGAACCCAATGAGGACTCTGGGACAGATTCAAGAAGTCTTCTAGGTTAAAATTATTTTCATGACAATGATAAGACATTTTCTTTTTTCACTTCCGTGTTATTTGCATGGATGGTACAAAACAATTATTTGTAAAACTACTGATGACTTAACATAAATAAAGACTGTAGACAGAATGGGAAAATGCACTTTATGCAATTGTATGAGTTGTGAATTGAATAAACATTTTTTCTCCTATACGATGCCAATTTTTACTTGAAAGAATGACTGATACACAAACTGGTTAATCAGAATTGAATACAGACAGACCAGATATTTTCTCAAGAAGAGTGGGGTAAGCCTGCCATTTTAAGGGAATAACTGACAGGATATGCTGTCAACGACAAAATTTAAGCTTTCAAGCAGTAAGCCAAAATTTTTGAAAACTTGCTCACATCGAGAGCCTGACAACTTCAAGATTTTCTGAAGAGTTAGGTGATTACATTAACAAATGCCATATTTTCCTGTTGTGTAATAAAATATGTCAACATTGAGAACGCCTGAGTGACTATGAACCAAGATTTTACAATGATCAATAAGTGATGTCACAAAAATATGTATTGGTAAGAGATACAATTAAAGTACAAAAAGGACAATACATTTTAATTGTAATAGAATATGAAAATTTTATTAAAATATTTTGAAATTCCCCATTGGAATTAACCTATAAAATACAGCCACATGTTGAGTTTTGGTGTAGTATCAAGAAAAGATACTGAAAATGATCTAACACTATTAAAATATTGCTTTCTTTTATAACTATATACCACTGGGGGCCACATTTGATTTATAGACACTAACCAATACATATTGAAATACATTGAACATATTCAGTGTAAGCAAATGTAAGAATTTTGCTGCCTTCTATTAATCCAGGCCTTAAAGAGATTCACAAAAATATTGTATAATACTGCTCTTCACATTAATACATATTTTGTTTGGAAAAGACATTTTTATAAAAATATTTTACCTATGTTAACATGTAATGAGTTTATTATTGTTATATTTAAGTAAATTAACATAGTGTTAATTTCTTGTTCTTAATTTTTTAACATTTAAATTCAGAGGTACAAGTACAGGTTTGTTGAAACTGAACCTCTTCCTTACACCATAGACAGGCATTAACTGGAGATGGAGTCAAGACTTAAATGTAAAACCCAAAACTATGAAAACCCTGGAAGACAACCTAGGCAATACCATTCAAGACATAGGCAAGGGCAATGATCTTACAATGATGGCACCAACAGCAACTGCAACAAAAGCAAAAACTGACAAATTGGTTTTACTAATTTTGGTAATAAAATTAGTAATTTTATTAGTAATCTAATATAGTAAATGTTATTATATATAAGCCCCCAAAACAAAAGTTTTTTGAGGTGCCCATTCATTTTTAATTGTAAAAGTGTTTCTATGGCCAAAACTTTGAGAACTTCTGCTCTAGAATAAATTTCACTTTGTAGTAAATGTAACAGAACAGGCAGACATTTTGTTCTATCATCACAAATTGCAAACTTTAAATTGGCTCTTTGGGGAAAAAAACTAGTGGAATATTCTTGTGTTTGCTCATTATTTTAATTAAATTCATTTTATTCTTTGTTTTTTGACACGGAGTTTTTTAATGCTTCTCAGGTTTACTCAAGTCTATCTTCTGTATTTCCACAACTTAATCAACTTTTTTTTTTTTTTTTTTTTTTTTTTTTTTTTTTTTTTTTTGAGACAGAGTCTTGCTCTGTCTCCCAGGCTGGAGTGCAGTGGCACGATCTCAGCTCACTGCAACCTCTGCCTCCCGGGTTCAAGCACTTCTCCTGCCTATCCTCCCAAGTAGCTGTGATTACAGGCATGCACCACCACACGCATCTAATTCTGTATTTTTTTTTTTTTTTATTAGAGACAGGGTTTCACCATGTTGGTCAGGCTGGTACTGAACTCCTGACCTCAAGTGATCCACCCATCTCGGCCTCCCAAAGTGCTGGGATTACAGTTGTGAGTCACTGCACCAGCTATTTTTCTTCTTCTTTAATAATGCAACCTCATATCCAGTCTCAACTATAACATGGCTGCATGCTCATATTACTAGCCTCATGGAAACATCATATTTCCTGCTTCTTGTGAAAATTTTTGTAATTTCATAGAACTCAATTTGTAGACAATTAAAAATTAAACTTTGAGAACCACAAAGGGTAAGGGAAAATGGAGATGATAATTTTAGCCTTTTCTTTTAGCAAAAGATCTTTCCTGACTCTTCTCTGGCTGAACTCATTGCTTTCTGTGCATACTCAATGCACAATATTCATCACATTGAATTTTTGTGCTTGAATTTCCTTCTTTATTCACTTGCCTTCTCCACTAGAATATAGGTATTTTGAGTACATAGATTATATCTTCGACATCCTAGTACAGAGTCTGGAATATAGACAAAATTTCAAAAGTATTCAAAGACTCCATAAACAAATGATGCATTGATAAAAGTAAAACTCAGAGAGTTGGTATGGATTATCCAATTTCAGAGCCAAGACAATTTTTGCATATTTTGGAGACTTTTATTTCCTGAAACTTTCTTTGGCTATATTCGGGTTTACCTACCATAGCAAGAACCTGAGAAAATGCACATTAAGCACATGAATATGACCTCAGCAGCCAGATATTGGGCAAAAGACGAATATTGCCTTCACTTTGAAAGCCCCTATATCTTGTTTTTGTCAGGTTTATCAAAAATCAGATGGATGTGTGGCATTATTTCTGAGGGCTGTGTTCTGTTCCATTGGTCTATATCTCTGTTTTGGTACCAGTACTATGCTGTTTTGGTTACTGTAGCCTTGAAGCATAGTTTGAAGTCAGGTAGCATGATGCCTCCAGCTTTGTTCTTTTGGCTTAGGATTGACTTGGCAATGTGCACTCTTTTTTTGTTCCATATGAACTTTAAAGTAGTTTTTTCCAATTCTGTGAAGGAAGTCATTGGTAGCTTGATGGGGATGGCATTGAATCTATAAATTACATTGGGCAGTATGGCCATTTTCACGATATTGATTCTTCCTATCCATGAGCATGGAATGTTCTTCCATTTGTTTGCGTCCTCTCTTATTTTGTTGAGCAGTGGTTTGTAGTTCTCCTTGAAGAGGTCCTTCACATCCCTTGTAAGTTGGTTTCCTAGGTATTTTATTCTCTTTGAAGCAATTGTGAGTGGGAGTTCACTCATGATTTGGCTCTCTGTTTGTCTGTTATTGGTGTATAAGAATGCTTGTGATTTTTGCAAACTGATTTTGTATCCAGAGACTTTGCTGAAGTTGCTTATCAGCTTAAGGAGATTTTGGGCTGAGACGATGGGGTTTTCTAAATATACGATCATGTCATCTGCAAATAGGGAGAATTTGACTTCCTCTTTTCCTAATTGAATACCCTTTATTTCTTTTTCCTGCCTGATTGCCCTGGCCAGAACTTCCAACATTATGTTGAATAGGAGTGGTGAGAGAGGGCATCCCTGTCTTGTGCCAGTTTTCAAAGGGAATGCTTCCAGTTTTTGCCCATTCAGTATGATATTGGCTGTGAGTTTGTCATAAATAGCTCTTATTATTTTGAGATACATCCCATCAATACCTAATTTATTGAGAGTTTTTAGCATGAAGGGCTGTTGAATTTTGTCAAAGGCCTTTTCTGCGTCTATTGAGATAATCATGTGGTTTTTGTGTTTGATTCTGTTTATATGCTGGATTATATTTATTGATTTGTGTATGTTGAACAAGCCTTGCATCCCAGGGATGAAGCCCACTTGATCATGGTGGATAAGCTTTTTGCTGTGCTGCTGGATTCAGTTTGCCAGTATTTTTTGAGGATTTTTGCATCAATGTTCATCAGGGATATTGGTCTAAAATTCTCTTTGTTTGTTGTGTCTCTGCCAGGCTTTGGTATCAGGATGATGCTGGCCTTATAAAATGAGTTAGGGAGGATTCCCTCTTTTTCTATTCATTGGAATAGTTTCAGAAGGAATGGTACCTCCTCCTTGTACCTCTGGTAGAATTCAGCTGTGAATCTGTCTGGTCCTGGACTTTTTTGGTTGGTAGGCTACTAATTATTGCCTCAATTTCAGAGCCTGTTATTGGTCTATTCAGAGATTCAACTTCTTCCTGGTTTAGTCTTGGGAGGGTGTATGTGTCCAGGAATTTATCCTTTTCTTCTAGATTTTCTAGTTTATTTGCGTAGAGGTGTTTGTAGTATTCTCTGATAGTAGTTTTTATTTCTGTGGGATCGGTGGTGATGTCCCCTTTATCATTTTTTATTGTGTCTATTTGATTCTTTTTTTTTTCTTTATTAGTCTTGCTAGTGGTCTATCAATTTTGTTGATCTTTTCAAAACACCAGCTCCTGGATTCACTGATTTTTGAAGGGTTTTTTGTGTCTTTATCTCCTTCAGTTCTGTTCTGATCTTAGTTATTTTTTGCCTTCTGCTACCTGTTGAATGTGTTTGCTATTGCTTCTCTAGTTCTTTTAATTGTGATGTTAGGGTGTCAATGTCAGGTCTTTCCTGCTTTCTCTTGTGGGCAAACCTGACAAAAACAAGAAATGGGGAAAGGATTCCCTATTTAATAAATGGTGCTGGGAAAACTGGCTAGCCATATGTAGAAAGTTGAAACTGGATCCCTTCCTTACACCTTATACAAAAATTAATTCAAGATGGATTAAAGACTTAGATGTTAGACTCAAAACCATAAAAACCCTAGAAGAAAACCTAGGCAATACCATTCCAGACATAGGCATGGGCAAAGACTTCATGTCTAAAACACCAAAAGCAATGGCAACAAAAGCCAGAATTGACAAATGGGATCTAATTAAACTAAAGAGCTTCTGCACAGCAAAAGAAACTACCATCAGAGTGAACAAACAACCTACAGAATGGGAGAAAATTTTTGCAATCTACTCATCTGACAAAGGGCTAATATCCAGAATCTACAAAGAACTCAAACAAATCTACAAGAAAAAAACAAACACCTGCATCAACAAGTGTGTGAACGATATGAACAGACACTTCTCAAAAGAAGACATTTATGCAGCCAACAGACACATGATAAAATGCTGATCATCACTGGCCATCAGAGAAATGCAAATCAAAACCACACTGAGATACAATCTCACACCAGTTACAATGGCGATCATTAAAAAGTCAGGAAACAACAGGTGCTAGAGAGGATGTGGAGAAATAGGAACACTTTTACACTGTTGGTGGGATTGTAAACTAGTTCAACCATTGTGGAAGTCAGTGTGGTGATTCCTCAGAGATCTAGAACTAGAAATACCATTTGACACAGCCATCCCATTACTGGGTATATACCCAAAGGACTATAACTTATGCTGCTATAAAGACACATGCACACGTATGTTTATTGCAGCACTATTCACAATAGCAAAGACTGGGAACCAACCCAAATATCCATCAATGATAGACTGGATTAAGAAAATGTGGCACATACACACCATGGGATACTATGCAGCCACAAAAAAGCATGAGTTCATGTCCTTTGTAGGGACATGGATGAAGCTGGAAACCATCATTCTCAGCAAACTATCACAAGGACAAAAAACCAAACACCGCATGTTCTCACTCATAGGTGGTAATCAAACAACGAGAACAGTTGGACACAGGAAGGGGAACATTACACACCAGGGCCTGTCGTGGAGTGGGGGGAGGGAGGAGGGATAGTATTAGGAGATATACCTAATGTAAATGATGAGTTAATGGATGCAGCACATCAACATGGCACATATATACATATGTAACAAACATGCACGTTGTGTACATGTACTCTAGAACTTAAAGTAAAATAAAAAAAGAAAAAACAAAAACAAAAAATAGAAGAAAGTCCCTATAAACTAAACAAAAATTTCCCACCAGATAAACTTTATACTTTTTATCTTTGCTTTGAAAATCTTTGAAATTAGAGCTAAATAAACCTCGTTTATTTTATAGTTTTGCTTGCTGGCCCTAAATAAGCTTTTCTAAAGTGACCAACAACTCTGTATGCACTTTTTCCTCATGGCTACCTAGCAGTTGCTTTATTTTAGGCTTTATTTTTCCTTCTTTCAGGCACATCTGTGAATTACCAACTTGCAGCAACACAGTCTTTCCTTCAAGAAATAATTATTAAGCAAATAGCACGTGAGAATTATTATACTAAATACTGCAAAATAATTGGGAAAAGAAGGTTGCACTTCACTTTAAATAAGTGTACTTAACCTCAAAGGAACATTACAAAAATCTTGTAAAATTTAAAAGTCCCCATGTCCAGTCCGTTTTCTAGACCAAGTAAACTGAAACATCAGGAGTTGTAATTCTGTGGTCTGTATTTTTAAAGCATCCAAGTGATACTAATGTTGAACTGAATTTGAGAACCCTGAGCCAAGGGAAGAAGGATGAAAATGAACAACTTATATCCAATAACTGGGAATGTAGACCATAAGTTTCAATGCAAGTCTGTCTAGCTTTAGATGTATTCTGCCCCTCTGCCACTTACAGTAAAAAAAGAGAGCAAAAGGACAGAGATACCTATAGTACAAGGTAAAAAGCAATAAACTTCAAGAAAACATAAAAAATGTTTTAATACCTGAGCAAGAGCTATTATTTTGGCTGTTTCATAGGAAGTTTTATGGTATAGTAAGATAGTATATTGGTAATTAAAATAAAAGTGTTTTTCTTACATTCTCAACACACCCAGCACCAAATTTTTGGGTTTTTCACACACTAAATAATTAACCAGTTCTCTGCAGACACCACTGAGGGTCCTACAATTCAATCTAATTTTGACACTGTCTGCCTGGAGTTAGCATTAAACCCCACAGGTTAAGCACTCAGTTCCACAAGCCTGTTCCCACTTCACAAGCCAATCCAAGTCTGGGCCTCCCTTCTAACTTCTGACTGACCAGTTATACATAGGTCAAGGGTCCCATAACCCTCTTGTCAGGTTTAACACTTGACTAGAATGCTCACCAAACTCAGTTAAACACTTTACCTAGTTTTACCAGTTTTCTATAAAGGGTACCATTCAGGAATAGTCAGGTGAAAGAGATGTATAGAACAAGGTATGGTCGTGGTGGTGGTGGTGGGTGAAGGGGTGTCAGAGAGCTTCCTTGCCCTCTCCAGGCATGTTATCTTCCCAGTGCCTCAATGTGTTCATCAACCCAGAGGCTCCTGATTGCCATTGTTCAGGATCTTCATGGAAGTTATTTACATTGGTAATTGATGATTGAACTCAATCCCCTCTTCCCTGGAGACTGGGGGTGAGGCTGAAAGTTCTAAACTTCTAATTACAAAAGATGCCACTCTCACCTCTGCCACTCAAGGAATTATAAGGGTTTTAGAAGCTCTATGCCAGTAACTGGAGAGCAGAGACAAAATATATATTTCTTGTTACATTACAGTAAAATAGTGGGAGAGGAGAGTAATAAAGATAAAAGCAAATAAGAAAGATAGTACAGAGTAGTTTGGTTAACAAAAATGAAGCTAAATATTGACTATTTGAGGTGGTCAGGTCAAATCTGGAAAATCTTACAAGTTAGTTGCAGAGAATAGAAATTTCTAATAGGATACCTTTATGGCTTGAACCAAAGAGAGGTATCAAAACTGCATATAGTGATAGGAGAGTCATCTGTAGGACAGTAATGTTTTAAAATGTAGAACAAAATGGTAACAAATTTAGAAACTTGGGTAACAAATGGGAAGTTTTGATGAAAATAGAAGAAACTCCATCATCAAATAAGAAGCATACGGTATAACCAAATCTGAGTCATGGGAGTACCAGATACAAGGAGTAATTGAGAGTCTTGTGCTATAAAATATGTAAAGGTTGAGTGATTAAACATGTTATCTGATTTGCTGACAAGATGGTTACTGGTAATATTTTCAGGTAATAATATCAGAGGAATATTGGAGATACCAGACTAGCTGAATATTCTTAATAATCCAATTACTAAAAAGTTACAGAAATCAATAAAAGTATACCATTCTATCCAGCACATTGGATCTCAAGAAAAATCTAGAAAATGGTAACCCAATAAGATGGCATTTTGATGGAAGAATGTTTTAAGGAATTAAATATTTACATATTTAATAGCACAAGTCATTTTTACTTCCATAGATTTGTCCCCCAACTACATTATTATATCCATCTGCACTCACATATTATAACCAACTCTTTTATGCTAATAGAAACTCTGTTGTATTTCCAGAACACTTTGTATAAACCCAAATGATAGTCCTATGTTTTGTATTTGTTTGTTTTCTTATGTATTTCCCAACTGGGCTATAAACCCCTGAGAAGAAATTCTATGTTTTATTCACTTCAGCAACCACAGAACTTAATCAGAGATCAAAAGATTTCTGAAGAGTCAATCAGCTATTTCTCATTTTCATTATAGTTATAATTATTTCCAATGTTTACTCCAGGTAAATATTTATCAGAATGGCAGGAAAAAAATGGGAAAATTGAGATGTCGAGGGTTTGTTCTATTTAGGTGTATAAAAGTGCTACAATAACAGACTGTGAAAAAAATGCACCGATAGTAGTAAAAAGCACAAAATATTGTTATTGACAAACTATTAATGACTTCCAATCTATATTTTATTGTTTCCTAGGCTATCCTACACACGTAGAATCCACTGGTTTAGAAATTCAGGTTGTTGCCCTGCTTTCCCAAGAGTCGATGCTCTGTAACAAATGAAAAAAGTTGTAATAAAATGAGAAAAAATGCTCATAAATTCTTAAAAGCTCCCTTAAAACACAGACTAATGCAGTACAACATTGGTTCCTGCAATCTGGAGGTAAAAAACCTGAGGTTTCCTCATATTGACGAGGCAGCTTTAGGAAGGAGGTGGTTCTGATTGCACTAAATTGCTGTCATATCTAAAGCAAAGAGAGAGATCTCTAGGCAGAGACACAGTTAGCAAGAAGAACTTGCAGTCACCAACCAGATGAAAGACTCCTAGATCTGTGAAACAATGTGGAAATGAGACAGCAGAGTCATCGCCATTCCCTGTATGCTCCCCTCCATATATAGTTGAACAGAAAATAAATAAATTGAGATAACTCCCCAAATACTAAGTCTGGGACACATGCAGGGTTCTTGCTTTTAAATGGTGTAACTAAGACGTAATTGATTCTATGTGGAAGACTACTATGCACCTATAATATATTGACAAGAACAGCTCTGCATTAATGGAGGTATTCAGAAAAAAATTATGTTTATAGACAAAATCTATAGGCAACTTTAATTACGTTTATCACTGATGGCATGTGGGCTGCTTCTGAATACTATCACTCATATTAAGGGTTAGTTGATAAAATACCTTCAAAAGCAAACAAGGGATTGAGAGGGATGTGTGTGTGTGCGTGTGTGTGTGTGTGTGTGTGTGTGTGTGTGTTTAGGCTGGAGCAATGTGTCCTCATCTTTATATCATCAGGACTCCATATTATGTTCATACATCATTGATGCTCAGAAAACAGGGACAGGGATTGAATGAACAAATGTGAATTAAAATTATAGAGAACAAGTTTCAGTATTTAAACAAGGGAAAAGTTATGATGAATGTGGCATTTGGGAAACAATACTCTCTCGAATATACAAAGCAATGGGATGAGGAAATATGTGTAGGTTCAGAGGAATTATGGAATACTAGAAATACAACTATGACAGCATTTGGTGACTGACTGGATACAAGGGGAAAGAAGAACAGAATATCAAAGAGAAAGACAACTTTACTAGACACGGTAAGCTTTATACGTCATTGAAAAATGATAAGTTGTTCTAGTTTGGAAGCAAAAATATATGGAACTAATTTTCAAGAAATAACCTCCTAAATCACTTTGAATATGACTGTGTGTGCTAAAAAAAACAAAAACAAAAACAAACAAACAAACAAAACACAGGCAGGGAATCCTTAGGCTGCTATTTCAAAATTACGGCTACTACTTCATCTCAGCATTCAGGTTTCTCTGTTTGTATCCCTTGGTCCAACTGCAGAAACAAATGGAGTCCGTAGAGTGGACAGTTATTTCGTATCTGGATGACCAAGCAAATAATCAGGCTGGACACAGGAAGAGCTACTGGTTCCTGAGTCATGCTTTCTCTGAAACTATTAAACGTTATACTAATAGGATAGATTTATGGAGCTTGCTACAATCACTTTTAAACATAATAAAAATGAGTGTCATCATGTCCTTTTACATGTTCTGTTAAGCACCTTTAAAAAGAAACATTTTCTAAATTTAAATAGTAGTAGAAATAATAAAGTTGACATTGCCAGAGGCTAGGGATAGTATATAAAGGAAATGGAAGAAAGTAAGGTGTTATTTTGTTTACGAAGCCAGTGTTTTCTCCCCAAAGAGAAACTGCAGCTGGTAATCAATATTGTATTTGGATACTCTAGGAAGAAACTTTGTCTCAATTGTGACATTTAAAAAATACCAGAATTTCAGTGAGTTTTCTGAGGAACAAACAAAAGAAGCTCATACTCTAATTAGAGTGAAGCCAATTTTCATATTAATATAATATCAACAATAGTAACATTTATATAGCATGTACTAAGTGCCAGGCACTCATATAAATCTACTGGATGAGCTGTTACGTGTAAAACAGAAATAATAGCATTGAGAATTTTTCTCATTTTTGTCTCCTAATACTTTGTGAATGCTCTGAAAAAGAGCTAAGAAACTTGAACATATCCTTGAAAGAAAAGTTGCTCTGAATTCCATACAATCAGTAAAGCCAGGGATTAAAATTGAATACTTTAAGTTAGTTCACCCCAAGTTCAATTCCTGGATCCACTGCTTACGACATTGAGAGAGTTACTGAATCTCTGTTATTCGGCCTCTTCATCTGTAATTTGTCGTTAACCTTGGCTCTTACTTCACAGTGTTGTAATTGGAAGTCACATAATATATTCGCAAATGTCATTAGACATCCTGGGTTCTGAAACTTGAATCCATTTCTTACCATATGTGTGTCTTTGAGAAAGTTGCCTAACCTGTCTTTGCTTCAGTTTCCTTAGTAGTGAAAAGGAAATAACTCTGTGTCTTTCATTGGCTCATAAGGATCCAATGTGAAAATCTTTGTAATAAAATTAGTTGGGGACATAACCCAAGAAAGCACTCAATAAATGTTAGCTATTGGAGCATGTACTCATTTTCAGACCCAACACATGGAGATGTTATTTCCTCCACTTTCTGTACCTTAACTTTTTTTATTCTTGAGTTTTTGCCTGTTGAGGAGCAGACTAAAATTAATCATGGCTGTTGTTTGTAAACTGAAAAATTGCAGTAGGGAAGAGTCTTGAATATTTAAAATTTGCCTTCTTCTTATGCTGGAGAGTGCTATTGAGGTAATTCACTCTGCTTTTCTCTTCCTTAAAAAAAAAAAAATAGTCTTCATGCTTCCCCCACCATTCCCATTTTCATCCATTTACTAAAGTTTGTAATTTCCTTACCAAAATCTTGAGACCCCTCCAGGCTTATTGGCCTTCATCAGTCATTCTGTACTTATGTCCTTACAGTGCCAGTCTGATTGTATCTTAAAACCACATCTAACCATAGCTCTTCTCCTACCGTAATATCATGACTCATGGCTTCTCTAAAAATTTTTGAATCCCTCCAGGTTATATCACGGAAATTGAGATACAAGTCTTCTCTGCCCTGTAATTACCTAAATGTTTTATTCCATGTGGAACAAATACAGGGATCCTTCTTAGAACCATCCATGCCTAACCTATTACTTGGGTCTCTGTCTCTAGAGTAAAAAGTCTCTCTTTTTCAAGCAAACATAATTTTTTCTTTCTCTTCTCACAAAATCTTCTCTTCCACACAAAATCTGGAAGATGTTCCTCCACTCCTCTTTTAATATTTATGAAAAATATCGCAATGAGTAAAATGTGCGTGTCTCCAGTCTTCCCTTCTCAGTAAATTGTACCTTCGGTTTTCCAATTGTTGAAGCCAAAACTTTTGAATTCATCTTATATTCTTGATGTGGTTTGAATGTTTGTCCCCCTCCAAATCTCCTGTTGAAATGTGACCCACAATGTTCAACGTGGGGCCTGGTGGGAGGTGTCTGGGTCACAGGAGCAAATCCCTACAAATGACTTGGTGCCTGTCCCATGGTTATATGTGAGTTCCCAATCTGTTAGTTCATGTGAGGTCTGGTTGTTTAAAGGAGAATGGCTCCTTCTTCTGTCTCTCTTGTTCTCTCACCATGTGACATGCCTGCTTCTGCTTTGCCTTCCATCATAATTGTAAGCTCTCTGAAGCCTTACTAGAAGCCAAGCAGATGTGGGCCCCATGCTTCCTGCACAGCCTGCAGAACTAGCCTGCAGAATCATGAGCAAATTAAACCTCTTTTATTTCTTTGTAAATTACCCAGTCTCAGGTATTGCTATATTGTAATGCAAAAAGGCTAACACAACTCCCTTCCATTTTTTTACCTCTTGCGTCCAATTCATCAGCACATTTTTTTTTACCTTTTCCTTCTGAATATATCCAGAATCTGACCAGTTCTCAACTTTCGTCTCCCATATTCAGATCCATCCCCTTCCAGAACCACTACAGTATTATCTGAACTGTTAACCTGCTTCCTCTCTTGCCCCATATTTGGTCAATTTCCTACCCTGCAGTTTCAGTTATCCCTTTTAAAGCAAAAGTCAGATCAAGTGACTTTTGGGCTGAGACTCATTCAGTGGATTAATATTTAACTAAGAATAAAATTTAGAATCCTTATGTTACCAATGTTCTCATCCTGGCTACCCTTGCACTCTCTTCCCCTTTCTTACTCAAGTCACATTGGCTTTTTTGCTGCTCCTTGAAAATGCAAAGGAAGCTCCCACCGCCAGTTTCTGCACTTGCTGCTGGAAGGTTATACTTCCAAATATCTGCAAGTTTCACAGAAAATTTCTTTTAGGTGCCACATCAAATGCCACCTAATAAGGTGGCAATGGCTTTCCTTTAATTTTTAGTAAGAAAGGCAATGGTTTTCTTTAGTTTCCTTTATAAGATAGCTTCTTACTCTCACCTTACTCTTTATCCATTTATCCTGCTTTATTTTTCTTCATAATGTTCTCAAGACATGTTATATGATATGTCTTCTTACTTATTCATTGTCCTCTTTCATCATGAAAGTTCCCATAGAAGAGGGTTTTTGTCTGTTTGCTGACTGCTCCATCACCCCACAATAGAACAGGCACACTGTTATTTCTTAACAAATATTTGTTGAGGGAATAGAATACAATCTTTGCCTCTTGATTTTCAAAACTATGTTTATGAAACCATCACTATCAAAACCATTTTTTTTCTAAAAATGTTGACAAAGCTCTTGCAAATCAAAGACATCTTAGTTTTCAAAACTCAAGACTCACAAGCATTTAAAGAAGTCTGTTTTAGAGGTTCTACTCACTTTCATGTTTAACATTTATTAAGCGTTTCCACTGAGTTTGGAACAACCTGAGCATTCAGTCTACTATGAAATCCTGAACAACATGTGTTCCTTCTTGCTCTCCCATTCTTGGAGTAAATAATTACTCTTGAAGCAATGAAAACCACTAGATCATTTGGGGAAGGTGTGAAGGGAAACATGAAAAAGAAATACAAGAAACAGAAACATTCTGTATGCTGAGAAAACTGCAGAAGACAGACAAGACTCTTTCTTTATTCAATAGTGGAGAATCCAGTTCCTGAGATCAATTTCCCACTGTTAAGAAAGGCTAAGAAAATTATTAACTACCAATGATCCCAAACTCTTGTAATTCAGGAGAAATTAGTCTTTGACACAACAGACTTTAAATTTAATTTCAATTATTATGGCGACATTAGTTATACATATTTGTAGGACACATGATATTTTGATACAGGCCGACAATGTACAACGATTAAATCAAGGTAATTGGGTATCTATCACATCAAGCATTTATCATATATTTGTGTTAGGAACATTTTAATTTCACTCTTTTAGTCATTTCAAAACATAAACTAAATCATTCTAACTATAGTCATCTTATTGTACTACTATAACACAGCAGACTTTCGAGATTAAAAAAAAAGGTCTTCATTTGTATTCTCCCTGAGAATTCTCACACTGCTCTAATTTTATACAGTGCATAATACCTCAAAGGATAATAGCATATGTTTATCCATGTGGAAGATTAATAATGATTGGCTGAAAAGCAGCATATATTAAAACGTCATAGTCCACCACTTAAAATATCTAATCAGAAGAAACATTGGCATTGCCATTTAACTTCCTAATTAACTGCTGAGCATTTGAGTCCAAAATCAATGTATAGCGAAGTGACAATTAAATCAAAAGTTTCTGGTGTTCTACTGTGTTAATATATCTCATCTTGTGCTTTAAAGCCAACTTGGCTTTATTTTTTTTCTCTTCTTTGTTAATAAACTGTGATTGTGTCTTGTTATGAATAAACCCGTAAACCATCTGGCAGTTGTCTCACGGCTCATTACTTGTTATGGGCCACTCTGAGAAGCTGCCTCAGGTAACATTTAAACTGGTGCATGGAGAGAAAATCACTTTTTATTATTGAAACCATATTTCAGGGGAAAAGGAGAGGTCTCCCTCTTCTCAACATGAATATTTAAGCTGAAGGTGTAGTTAGTAAATCATAATGCAACCCACAGTTTTCATTTTGGTTTGTAAATTACAGTTGTTTGCACATACATATGTATGTTACGTGAGCGAAGAATATCATGTTACACACATTGTTGTTGAGACTTCTAGCACCTTTGTCATTTCTTAATTATCAATGATATATTTTCATACTGCCACATTGTTTTGTAAAGCACCGTGAATATTTCATGGGGACTAGGAACTGCCATTGTGTCTACAATGGCATTCTGACATTCTTCCTGGGGTAAATTTATGCCCCTAGAGTCCTTATCATCGTGGACATGTAAGTATCATTAGTTTCTTTCCAAGATATACTATCACATATTCTACTTTTGGTTCAGATCTTCCACTTTTAATACTGTGCATTCTTCTATGCATAATATATCTCCTTAGCAAAAATCATGATTAGTGCTCTAACTTACAATGTATCATTCTATCATCAGGTAATGGTAATTTTACTGTGGCTGGGGTAGTGTGTGGAAACAATATTTTCAAAGAATAACGCTTACAGGTAAGAGGCCTCCAGGATTCACAACACTCAAATGAGATGTATTAAATTTATAATTCCATTCAAGGTAGAGTAGGTCAAAATTCTGCTACATAGCCATGAGATTCATAATCTAAGTAAATGAAAGCAGCCTGCAAAGTATATTATAGGATTGATTAGTTCATGTATTTTTCCAATGGAAACAAAGTTGTTATATTATTGTGTTATTACCGAAAAGAGAGCATAACTTTGCTTGACTGGTTAAAATCATAGGACAGATTATTTAAAGAAATTACTCTGCTGTAATAAAAAGAACTAAAAAGTAATTTTGAAATTTTGAGGAAGAATATCTTAAAAATTAGTTTTGTCTTAAAATTTTACTAAATGCTTAGAAACAATGACATATTAACTTCCTCAAGATACTGTAATACTTACCAATACACTTCTACTTTAGTTTTATTTTATGGGACAAAAACTTGAAATAAGTGCAGTTATAAGAAATGTTAATACATGATTAGATAAGCCTGGGTTAGTTAATAAGTATTAGAAAATAATAACTTTGAATAATGTACAATATTGGGAAATGACTGAACAGTTTTCCTTTAGGATTACATGATGCATTCGTATTTCTGTAAATATGCGGATAACATTCACTCTGGGTAATGAAATTTGGTACAAAAAAAAAGCCTGGGCTGAGAAGCATGAGACTTGAGATTCTGCGCTCTCTTCTTCTTCCTCTGTGGCCTGAGATAAATCATTCAACCTCTACAAAACTCCATTTCCTTCTTTTTATCTCCTTATGACCATTATAATATATCTACAATAGAGGTACCTATTCCATAGATTTCTGATGAAGTTAATGAAAATAGTTTACAGTGCTTCCAAAAAGTAAAAACATGTTTCAAAATAAAATGTGGGAACATAGATGCCTTGGTTTCAATACTGGTTTTGCCACTTTTTAATTGCTTTAGCCTAATTGTGTAAAAGTGACGTGTGTGTGTGTGTGTGTGTGTGTGTGAATATGGCCATATTTTTTCATGTTGTCAACTTAATGTTCTCTATCAAATGCAAATCTAAGCATACCTTTCCTATATCCCTTTAAGATAAAACCCATATTAATTAGTATGTTAGGATAACACTTTGTTGTGAGTCCTGTCCATTTCTACAGCTCCATCTGTCAAATCTTGTACTCTATCTGCCTGCCTATTTGCTTGTCACCAAACAACATACTACTCTTCATCTATGTGTCTCCAACTAATTTTATAAAATTCAGTATACCTATCACATCCCTGGATCCTCAAGGTATCCACTCTGCTCTCAAAGTAGCTCTACTATAGCACCATATTAAACTACATTGCACTTACCTGTTTGCATTGTGTCTCTATCAGATTCTAAGTTCCTTGAAAGGGAAATGCATTTATTTTTGTATTTTCCTTAAATGCAATAGTGAAAAGGGAAATCAAAAATGTTAAGAAGCGTTAGATTCTTTTTATCTTCTCTACAAAAATATTTTAATTATCTCCAAAAATATTTTAATATTATTTCAAAAATCTAATGCTAAGTTTGGACAGAAACTCCAGGAGCGTGGCACTGCTTTGAAGGTTTTGTGTTTGTTTATTTGTGTTTGATGTACTTATTGGAGCTGCATAATTCATTCTTCTGTGTCAGAGTGAACATTAAACACCAAACACAATTCAGAATGTGTAAAATGACTGACCTAGTTTACACTCTTAGTTGAATATTTTATGTAGTTTCTGAAAGAGCTTTAATTACACTTGATCTCATACCTTTTGTTGATGGAGATTCATAGCTTTTCTGAGCCACAGATGGAGATTTCTACCTGAACACAGCTGGTGCCAAGGAAGTCCTGCAGGGAACACATTTCAAACCTGTGACTCAGCAAGAGATTACCAAGGACTGAAGCACATGATTTGGAGAAATTGGCTAAGGGTGCACAGCTCTGAGTTACACAGGGTGCCCAAGAGCAGGTCTGTTTATTTTCTTCAGCACTATCAAGGAAATGCATTTGCTTATTAACACCTATTGATCCAGAGAAGGCAAATTAAACAAAGCCAAAACTCTGCCCAAATCAGGTCATATACTTTCGGATTTGACTTCTAGATAAGATGTGGTGAACTGTACATGTGAAAAAGAGGCATATATTGAGTTTCTAAGGCAAGGTGAAAAAGTATTGACAACTCTGGCAAGTGTAAAGAGAGTCTTCAAGTAACTTATAATAATAGTGTTGGAAAAAACATATATCTGATAATTAGAGAATTATTATGAAACAATGCATTACCTGAGGTTACTCTATTATTACAAAACATGTTTAAATATAAGATATGTTTAAAGATGTTTTTATATAAAGTCATCAAAATCCTCTAGTGGAGATATAGATATGTTCTCTTTATTTTATATATATATATATATATATTCTCCTTATTTTTATATATATATAGTCTCCTTATTTTTATATATAAATATATCTTATATATTTCTATATAATATATAAATGTATATTATATATTAATATTAATATATTATATATTATATATTAATATATAATATATAATGTATATTTATATATATTTATATATAAATATATATATATTATGTAAATTTATATATATATATTTTATGTATATTTATATATAAATATATATATTTTATGTATATTTATTTATATTTTATGTATATATATATTTATATATTTATAAATATATATTTATATATTTATAAATATATATTTATATATTTTTATAAATATATATTTATATATTTATATATTTATAAATATATATTTATATATTTTTATATATTTATAAATATATATTTATATATTTATATATATTTATAAATATATACTTATAAATATATATTTATAAATATATACTTATATATATTTATAAATATATATTTATATATATTTATATATATTTTTATATATTTATGTATTATATATATCCTTATTTTATATATATATGTATTTTCCTTATTTTTAAGCATGCAAATCCTTAATAAAGATGTACATTTATGCAGGACAAGGAGATATGCACAAAACTAATACATGTCACACATGCATGCATGAACAGAATCCAGTTTCTGATTGGCCCAAGTAAATCTCCAGTACAATAGATCGTCTAATGATTCTTTCCCACTGGCTTCAGACAGCTGTTAAGAGCTACTATAAATCCTGATTCTCAGACATAAAAGCTAATTACTATCATAGGTTAAGAATCAATTTTCCTCTTTGTGCTGCAGTAGGCTACATAAAGGAGATTTTTAGGCCTGATATCAGAACATTTATTCTTGTTCACAGTAAGAAACAGCTAACTGTATTGTTGGTCAGATTGTTATAGTGATTCTCATGTTAAGGACTGTGCACACTGTCTATACATTGATGCAATAAATGTTATTGGAAAGCAGGTTCAGGGACATTTTCTAAAATGGAGTTGTATACGTGATGATATAAAACCTCACGTAAAGTCTCTGCAAAGAGTACATGCACCACGTGCAAGAGTTCTTTAATGAGCCTTTATTTAGAGCTCTTGAATCTTTTACTCAATGTCTTGTCAGTTTTGAAAAATTCCAAGCCATGGCCGGGCGCAGTGGCTCACGCCTGTAATCCCAGCACTTTGGGAGGCCGAGGTGAGTGGATCACGAGGTCACGAGATCGAGACCATCCTGGCTAACATGGTGAAACCCCGTCTCTACTAAAAAATACAAAAAAAATTAGCAGGGCATGGTGGTGGGCGCCTGTAGTTCCAGCTACTTGGGAGGCTGAGGCAGGAGAATGGTGTGAACCCTGAAGGCAGAGCTTGCAGTGAGCCGAGATCATGCCACTGCACTCAGGCCTGGGCGACAGAGTGAGTCTCCATCTCAAAAAAAAAAAAGAGAAAGAAAAAGAAAAAAGAAAAAAAGAAAAAGAAAAATTCCAAGCCATTATCCCTTAAAATTTTGCTTCTACCCTATCCTTATTCAGTGCTTCTTCTTGGACTTCAGAACAAAACGTTAGATTTCTCATTAAGTTGTGTATAGCTATTATACTCATTTCTTTTTCATTTTTCTCATGCTATTATTATGCATCAATCTATTATCCTGTATTTCAGTTTAATAATTGTATACTCTATTTAAAAAATAGTTAAACTCATTTATTGAGCTCTTCACGTTAAACCTTTCATTTTTTAGTTCTTGACTTGTCATTTGAATCTCTTCTAGATTGTCATTTGGCCAGGCACGTTGGCTCACGCCTGTAAGCCCAGCACTTTGGGAGGCCAAGACGGATGGATCACTTGAGGTCAGGAGTTCGAGACCAGCCTGGCCAACATGGTAAAACCCCGTCTCTACTAAAAATAAAAACATTAGATAGGTGTGGTGGTGGGCACCTGTAATTCCAGCTACTTAGGAGGCTAAGGCAGGAGAATCGCTTGAACCCAGGAAGCGGCGATTACAGTGAGCCAAGATCACACCACTGCACTCCAGCCCGGGTGACAGAGCAAGACTCCATTGCACACACAAAAAAAGGAGATTGTTGCTGGGACCTTTCTATCTCACTGGTGAAATTCACAATATTGTCTTTATTTACTTAAACATATAAGTAAAAATTATTTAAATGTTCATGTCTAAAAACTCCCATTTTCTATTTATCTTTTATTATTATTGTCTTATTTTTTCTTTTCTTTCTGATCCTATCTCTAGACATGCTGGGCCATTTTAGATTGTTGTATAAGAAAGCACTGTAAAAACTCAAGGTGATGTGATGTTCCTCCTGGAAGGATTTTGTGTGTGTATTTATTTATTTATTTATTTTGGAAAGTCAACCAAATAGGAACAGAATACCTTGTATCAATCTGGAGCAAATGATTGGAGAAGGGGTTTTAAATTATTCTGCACCAATCAATTTCCAGTTTCCTCTTCCTCCCTGAGTATCTCCTTTCAGAGGTTGCAGTTGAAAGCCTGGGTATTTACTGGGGACCTTTCTCCTTGGTTTGCTCTGAACTCACAACTGTTTCCTCAATACTGCAAGGCTACCAAGAGCTCTCCTTAGCTTTGGTCTCTCCATTTTCGCTTTATATTTGGCTTCTTCTCCTCTTCTTCCATTCATCTTCAAAATCTACTAGTACTATAAAGAGAAAAATGGACAAAATGCATATGGTTTCCTATTCTCCAGAATCCTGGTTTCCCAATTCCTAGCTGCCTTGGTAGCCCGGAACTTCAGTTTTTGTCTCTCAGTCCTGGGAGGCTGAAAACACGCTGACCCCCTACTTTCTGTTCAAATGGATTCTGCATCAATAAAGAGTCAGTCAATGTCTTATCCAGTGAATCAAGCCATTTCTGTTCTGGAGTTTGGCCACTCACATTTTGATTTTATTGAATATTCTCTGATGGCTTTAAGGAGCAATTTTGTTGTTTTTGTTTTTGTAATTCACACATCATCTACAGTTGTTGCTTTCACAGAGAGATTGGTCTGGTAAAATATAATCTGTCATAATCAGAAGTGGAAGTTGTATAAGACTCTCCCTAAAAGGTTTTAAGATTTTTTTTTTTTTTTTTTGAGATGTGGAGTCTCACTCTGTCACCCAGGCTGGAGTGCAGTAGTATGATCTCGGCTCATTGCAACCTTCATCTCCAGGGTTCAAGCAATTCTCCTGCCTCAGCCTCCGGAGTATCTGGGATTACAGAAGTGCACTACCACATCTGGCTAATTTTTTTGTATTTTTAGTAGAGACGGGGTTTCACCATTTTGGCCAGGCTGGTCTTGAACTCCTGACCTCAAGTGATCCACCTGCTTCAGCCTCCCAAAGTGCTGGGATTACAGGTGTGAGCCACCACGCCTGGCCCTAAATAAGATTTTTGATTGAAGATGTGTAAGCAGAAAAAAATTAAAATAATAAGGGAGCACGATAAGTGTAAAAATGGGCAAGGAATTCCTGAGAAAAGAGAATAAGAGAAGGAGGACAACTCCAAAATGTTTTACAAAACGAATCAAATTGAAATTTTTAAAAGTGTTTTGCTTTAGGAAAAACAAAAAACAAAAAAACAGCTAAAAACGTAAATATTTGTAAGGTGTTTGCCGTCCAGTCAAGTAAAACAGATTGATTTTTATCTGTAAATTTTTATTGACTGTGAAAATCAGCTGGCTTCTGTTGTTAGAAATCAGAACACAGTGCATTAGGCTGAATAAATGTGTTGCCTAGTAAACTGGCATGGAACTAAATTACATTCAACTGGGAGTAGTTTAACGATTTTTTTCTGTAAGATGTGAACATGTATATCTCAAATGGTGTGTCTTACTCAGTCAAATTTGTAGGCAGAGAGCTTATAAGCCTAACAGAAAGATAAGAGAAGTCATAAAAGTGATGAGGCAAAGCAGATATCCAAACAGCAAAAGTGATCTAATTTATCTGTGAACATTTAACCGAAATTAATTCTTATATTGTCACAGCAAGTATCAACGGCCTGTATGCATGAGTTAGAGTCATTCATTGTGAGAATTATAAAGATGGTCAATGACTTGGCTTTCTGACAAGTAATATTATGAATACAGTAAAATTTCTTGTCCTATTCATGAAGTATCTATCCCCTCATGAACACATCAGACATCCTGAATTGTCAGGTATACATACAGGTATACATAAAAAAACACATATCGATTTAAATATAACACTTTGCAGCACTTATTAGGTGCCCTCTGACTATGTGGCCAATTAGTATGAACTTGTGACAAATATACAAAAACTGTCAAGAAAGACTCCTTTTTGACTGCTAGAAAGGAAGATAGTGATGTATATAAAAATCATATGTTGAACCAAATTGGTTGAACATATAAAATGTCTCTGGCATTTAGTAAGTGCTGAGGATACAGAGACACCAAAAGACCACTCAGTCCTGTCCTCAAGAAGCATATAATACAGTTGGGATGGCAGATAAATAATTCGATATATAGGGTAGGATGTGATAAATAGTATTCATTTATTTCCTCCACAAATAGTTTTTAATAATATTAAACACTTAAACACAAGTTTAAAGGAGTGAAATTTAAGTTAGTAAAATTAGAAAATTCATAAATGTAAAATGAAGAAAATATAATATTTAGACATTATTATATGATATGTTATAATAATTATGGTTTATAATATATTATTATAATAGCCATTAGCAACATTAGTTAGAAAGTATGAGAGGAGAGATACTTAAAACAAATTGTGTATTTAAAAGAGAATTCTCTGTGGGGGAGGAGATACTATCTAGATTAGTTGGTAACACTGAGGTGAAGGGACTCTCCAGGCAGAGGAGGGAATACAAATAAATAGAATGTGGTGGTTTTTTACTATAAGATTTTAGCTAAGCAGGCACGGAATTTTCTAGAACTACTTTCCCTGTATAATTAGGATTTGGCACAAAGAGCTTCAAGTGAGATTTGGAAGGTATAAGAGGAGCAGCAGTCATTACAGAAGATTAGTACAAGCCTCCATGCATGGCCAACCCTTGGCACATTTGCTGCTGATTCACGGGCTTCTCTCACTGGTGTGCATAGACTCACAGCTCCTCTGCCTGCTGTCAGATCGCTTCCTTCAGCTTTTCCAAGTCCTGAGTCAGACACGTGTGCAACTCTGGGGTGAAAGACACCAGCTTCTTCTGCAGATTACCTGTATCATTTGGGTTTGAAGCATATTCTAATGTGTCTTTGTGAATACCAGTTTATTCTCAAGGATTTTAGGTTGTCTTTTCTTTTTTTTTTTTTTTTTTTCTATTTCGTTTAGAGCTTTTCTTCCTGATGGCTTATCTACCGATCAAAGCAACTTCTACCTCACCAGCAGGTACAGAGGCAACTTCTTCCATAGATTTCTTCACCAGTTTTCCTTAGCCGTCTCCTTGGTAAGTGACTTTTCTCTGATGCTTCAACCATCTCCTGGAACTTTACTTCACTCACTTTCCCCAGAATTTTGTAAGGCATAAATCCTTATAATGTGTTTTATTTTATATCACTCACAGTTGTTCTGGTTCCATGATTGAATCCTAACCTATACTTATGGTAAATAATTTAAAGTGTTCATCTAGCAACTATAAATAGATGGTGTGTCTGGAGGAGAGGATGAATGTGGGGAGTAGCAGAAAATAAAGCCAGAAAGAAACCACATTATAATCTATTTTTAGAGTAGGATTTTGGTTTCTATCTTCTACAAATGTCACTTGCTGCTTGTGAAAATGGATTGGAGTGGCTATATCTACAACAGAAAAAAACTGTAGATTAGACTATTGTACATTCAAGAAGATAATGTTAGAAATCTGTACACAGGTAAGAGGGTGGGTGGAGAGGCAGGGAGGGATCAGAGTGAAGTACAAATAAATCTGAATAAATATTTTAAAGCGTATTTGGTGCTTGTCTTGCCATGAGTCTTTGCACTAGCAAAGGTTTCCCAAACTCAAATCCTTGGTTCTGTTTTTCAAACTGCCTTTAAGACATAACATAGTGGATGTATTAATTTTATAACTTGTTGAATGTAAGTGAGTATGGATGGGCATACTGAATAAAAATATATTTCTTAATTCGTCTTTATCAGGAACATTTGAAATCCTCTGGTTCTTTGGCACCCAAATATGAAGGTCATTTCATCAAGGGCCCAAAATTTTCATAGAGAGGATTTGAGAAAGGTGATCTCAATAAAATACAAAAAAAAAAAAAGAAGAAAAGCTACAGTAAAAGAAATATTGCTACTTATATATGCAAACGAAGACTGAGGACAACTATTATCAGCTTTCTACTCTTAAGAATTATTTAAGTTGCTACTCCTACTTCTAC
Organism: Pan paniscus; assembly: GCF_029289425.2. Lineage (NCBI taxonomy): Eukaryota > Metazoa > Chordata > Mammalia > Primates > Hominidae > Pan > Pan paniscus. The sequence goes on from NC_073252.2 coordinate 43,952,153, forward strand.
ATTTGGACATTGGTTTACCATGACATTTTTCCTTATATATATTTTTAAAATCTCTTAAAAATTAAAATGGTAGTATGCATGTTTTCAGGCCAAATATATATTTCCAAATTGTTCTAAATTTGTTACTACCGTGTTTTTACTCGTGAGTAATCAATAACATTGAGTAATAAAGACAGAATTATTTATGTATAAATAAAAATTATCATGAGAATTTTTGTCTATTTTTCCTTTTCTGAGTTGAAAAGCAGCCATTTTCAACATAGCTAATTTTTGCTACAGTATCATTTTAAATTATTGTGGTACAGTGTATACTGAAATAGCAGTGGAAAAATATTTAAGTTTTAACAATGCTCTACTCAGGTAAATATCCCTGCAGGAATCAAAATTAATAAATATTATCTTCAGTAGACATAATAAAATATAATATTTTTAACAGGAGTTGCCATTTTACTGAATATCTTCCATTTGATGTTTGTGAAAAGTTTGTTCATTGACATAGCTCAATAATATTCCATTTTACAAATATATCACAATTAATTAACCTATTCTTCTGTAGACAGACATATAGGTTTCTTTCCTTATTTTACATCATATTAAACTTTTATATTATGAACAGTTCATTTAATCTATTGATCCATTTGTGGAGAATTTATATCTTTATGATATTGATTTTTCTTCCTAGAGGTATAATATGTCTTTCCATTTATTTGAATCATTTTTAATGTTTTAAAATTTAGATACATTTAATTAATGTGTGTGTATCTGTTTGTAAGCTTACTGCAATGCTAAACAGGTAAATATTCAGAACACTCTGGAAAAAATAGTTGAACTTCCACCTTAATTACTGACTTTTTTTTTTATTAATTGTAAGCAGAAATGGGATACTGTTTTCTCTGCCACATTTCTGTCACTTGTGGTCATAATCCCTCGAGCTGTATAAGAGAAGTTGTCTGTTCAAATCATGCAGTGTTCTTATGTCACAAACCAAAACCTGAGTCTACTATGCTGAGCTAATCTGCTTTGACCTGGGTAATTTCCATCCTGGGTTGATCTGATCTGCCAGGAGATTTGGCTGTCAGATTTTGGTGACTTCTGCTCCTCAGAGAATTCTCAGAATCCCAAATTGCACCCCATCTCACTAAGAATGTGGAGAGGAAAAGACAGAAGGATAGAAAAAGAGAAGGAGGAGGAAAAGGAAGGATCTATCTATCTACATGTTTATATCTATACCTTTATTTATACTCACTTACAGTAAAGGACATTTGTCAGAATAGCCCCCAAACACTATTGCCGCACCAACATCTATTAAAATATAAACCATCTTTAATAAATACTGAGCTGTGTAAATATTTATTTGCATGCAAAAGAAAAGCTCTTTAGTATTCTTAAGCCAGACTGAGCAGTCAACAGATGATTTTGATAAATGTCTGTTCATTACCTGAACATTTCCATTGCAATATAAAACAAAGATTTCATCTACATTTTATTTTTGCTCCATGAATGGTTCCACACTTTCTAATCAGTGTTATTTTTAAGATTAAATTTGGAAAGTAATGTAAATATGGGAGGGGAATGGGTGTCTAAGAGGATTTTCTGGTTCATAGTCATTATAATAGTCACAATATACAAGATAATTTGTAAGTCTAGGCCCCCTTTTGCTCAGGCAGTCTAATTCTTTATGTCCAAGAATTTTGTCAAAGTAATGTTCTTCATGCTAATAAATATAATAAAAACATACCCTTTTCTGGTAGTTGTCTTCTTTTAATATTAATATGTCATTTTTCTTCATGATTCTAAAAACAAATATGAACTACTTTGTAAATATTGATCAATGAATACTTCATGACACTCCGTTTTGAAAGGTGTAGGACTTGACAGCCACTATTTAGACATTTCATTTATGTCATGGGTTTTGTTTTCTATTTTTGCTGTTGCTGTTGTTTTAAATCAGGGCTTGATATTGATGGGGCAAGATTAGGAAGTAAAGAACCACATAGTTCTCTCTCCTTCATCTCTTCCTGTGTTAATAAATGGTTCCATGATTTAATAAAAGAGCAAACACAGGAAACAATAAGGGGAATCAAAAATTGAAAATAAAGCAAACAAATCTAGAAACAAGCAAACTTTATCTTGAGTTTTGTGGACTTCCTACAGAGATTTCTCAATTCCTGTTTCTACTCCAAATGCATTCATGTGACTAGCATGCTCAGTGAATTGGGCATCTTTTGCTCTTTAAAATTACTCATTTAAGAAAAATTTATGTATACTCTGATCCTCTTAACTCTGTTGCATTTGCAGGTTCAGTATGGCCTCTGCTGCTGAAAAGGCTGTGTGCAATGTAAAAAGTGTGTTTAATTCAACCTTTTATTAATTCATCTATAACTTTGAAATTCAGATTTTTCTTTTATCGACTAGTTAACATCTGCCAATCACCATTAAACATCGTACAAGTATTATTTTCTTCACTCTTTACAGAAACCTCATTCTCAATTTACATGTTATAAGTGACATAGCTAAGGTGTAGAGAAGGTGTATGCATGCAAAAATTCACACAATTCATATCAGACTGAGCTAGGACATAAATTCTAGTTCCTTCAAACTTCTTCACATACTGCCACCACAAATTAAGTGTCTTCTTGGTAATTTATAAGGAACAGAAACTTATTAACTTAACAGTTCTGGAGGCTGGAAAGTCCAAGGTCAAGGTATCCCTAGGTTAGGGCCCAGTTTCTCTGATTCCAAGATGGTGCCTTGCATGTGGCATCCTCTGGAGGGCAGGGGAATGCTGGATTCTCACATGGCAGGAAGGCAGAGGGTCAAGAGAGAAAAACCAACCTGAAAAGTCCTTTTATTAATGTACTAAATCCACTCATGAGGGTGAAGTGCTTGTAGTCTAATCACATCTTAAAGGCCTCGCATCTTAATGTAGTTGCAATGGCAATTAAGTCTCAACATGAACTTGGGAGGAGGCATTCAAACTACAGCAATCTGGCCTGACCACCCAAAACTTACATCTTTATTCCATCCCATTAGCCTCTAACGTCTTACATTGTTCTGGCATCAACTAATAAGTCCGAAGTCCAGAGTCCTATCTAAATTAGATATCGGTGAGACTCAAAGCATAATTCACCCTGAGGGAAATTCTCTCCAGTTATGAGCCCATGAAATTAAACAAGTGACATACATCCAAAAGGCGATGGTGGATAAGAATAAAATAGACATCCCATTCCCAAATAAAGAAATAGTCAAGAAGGAAGCAGTAACATGTACCAAGTAAGCCCAAAACACAACAGGGCCAGCACATGAAATCATAAGGCTTGGGAATAATCTTTGACTTTATATGCCATCTTCCAGACACACTGGGGTGTGAGCTGGACCCCCCAAGTCCTCAGGGAACCCAACCCCTATGACTTTGCTGGGTTTAGCCCAAAAAGCAGCTCTCGTGGTTTGGAGTCAGGTGTCTTCATCTTCTCCAGGCTGGCATGGCATGCTGGTACATCTACAGTTCTGGAGTCTTGAGGTGGCCCTGATCCCATTTCTCCCTTAGGCATTATCCTAGTGGGGAATCTCTGCAGTGTTTCATCCCCTGAAAAAAGTCTGTTTGTGCCCCAAGGTTCTTTATGACATCCTTTGAAATCTATGAGGAGGAGCCATACCTCCATAGCTCCTGCATGGTGTGTACCTGCAAAATTAGCACCAACTGGATGCCACCAAGGCTCACCACTTGCACCATCTGGAGCAGTGGCTCAAGCCTGCCCTGGGCCTACTCTACCCACAGCTATAATGGCTGAGAAGCACTGTGCCAGAATGTGGGGAGCAAAGACCCTAGGTTACACTGGACCACAGCACTGAGGTCCCATGCATACCCTGGGCCCATCTCCAAAACAATTCTGCCCTCAAGGCAGTAGGGCTCAGAGCCTGTGATAGGAAGGGCAGCCTCAGACATGTCCAAAATGCATTGGGGGATCTTTTTCCCATTGTCTTAATGCATAGCACCTGGTTTCCTCGTATCCATAGTAATCTCTTTATCAAACAGTTGGTTGGCCATACTCTTGGTATTCCATCCAGAACACACTTATTTATTCTTTACATGATCTGGCTGAGAGTTTTCCAGATCTTTATGTTCTGCTTCCCTTTTAATCATAAGCTGTCTTTAAATCATTTCTATCTGCTTACATTTTAATATACACAATTAAAAGAAACCACACAGAACCCTGAATGCTTTGTTGCTAAGATATTTCTTCTGACAGATACCCTAGTTTATCAGTCTTAAATTCTACCTTCCATAAAGCTCTAAGTCATCGACACAATTCAGTCAAGTGGTTTGCCACTTTATAACAAGGATGACTTTTACTCATTCGCATCTGAGACCTCCGCAAAATTGCCTTTACTGTCCATATTCCTATCAACACTGTTTTCAACCACTTATGTAATCTCTAAAATGTTTCAGACTTTCCCTATAGCATTCCTTTTCTTCTGAACCCTCACCAGACTTTTTCAAGCATTAACTTCAAAACTGTTTCAGCTTCTATTCCACTATCCAGTTCTAAAGCCACTTTCCCATTTTGAGGCTGTGTTATAGCAACACTCCACTTCTCTGGTACCAATTTATTTGTGCTGCTATAATGGCATACCTGAAATTGTGCAATTTATAAGAAACTGAAATTTATTGGCTCACGATACTGGAGGCTGGGAAGTTCAAGGTCAAGGGATCAGCAGGTCCATGGCCTGATTTCTCTGCTTCCAAGATGGTGCCTTGCATGTTGTATCCTCCGAAGACAAGGGAAATGCTGGATTCTCACATTTAGAGACATCAGGGGGCCAACATAGAGAGTCCATACCAAAAATATCTTTTATTAAGATATTAAACTCTCCCATAAGAATGGATCCCAATGGCCTAATCACTTTGTAAAGTTCCTGTCTCTTAATGCTGTTACAGTTGCAATTAAATCCCACCATGCATTTTGGAGGGGACAAACATTAAAACAATAGCAGTCATACACTTCCTTATTGTTAAAGTGCACATTATAATATCTATTTCACAAATTTCTTAGAAGGAGCAATCCCAAATTACTGTAGGCACAATTCAAAAATAAAAACAATAATCACTGGAGGAGTGATTATTTGAATACAATCTTATGGAAATTCAATAGTAAAATAGCCAGAGCAAGATAATAACATTAATTACTACTGTTTGGAATATTAATTGTTTGGCTTTTTATAAACTTTTATGTTCATTTTTACTTTTGTTTACTTTTCTGTTCATGACCTACTCTTTGTTAGCCAGAGACTTCCGCGTGCCTTTTAGAAGAATTAGGATTGCTGCAAAAGAAATAAGAACAGAATCAATGCCCAGTTTATGACTTCTAAAACCAGCATTTATGTACTTATTTTTGAAAGCCGAAGTTTTTTCTTGGTTTTGTTTTTTTTTGTTGTTGTTTGTTTGTTTTGAGACAGAGTTGCACTCTGTCATCCAGGCTGGAGTGCAGTGGTGAGATCTTGGCTCACTGCAACCTCTGCCTCCTGGGTTCAAGCGATTCTCCAGCCTCAGCCTCCTGAGTAGCTGGGATTACAGGCACCCGCTACGATGATTGGCTAATTTTTGTATTTTTAGTAGAGATGGGGTTTCACCATTTTGGCCAGGCTGGTCTCAAACTCCTGACCTCAAGTGATCTGCCTGCCTCGGCCTCCCAAAGTGCTGGGATTATAGGCATGAGCCACAGCACCCAGTCGAAAGCCAAAGTTTTTAATTATATTTATGTTCTCTATGATTTATCAAGACATGGAGTAATATAGTGTTTATGAAATGATAATGGAATTCAAGAAGAGACAGCATCCCCTTTTCTTAAGAAATCAGATTAAAATTACCTAGAAGTCAAGTAAGAAAGAAGAGCTGGTTTGGGCTTAGCCTTTGTAAAGTTCACAAGGAACATCCAAGACCCAAAAATGGTGGTTTTGAGTGAGGCTCACTTAAATTTCACACAAAATACATTCAGGGTTCTAGGCTACTGCAGTGATCTGACTAGTTTTGTGTGTGAACCTGAGCTTTCGCATTTGCCCATGTTATAACCACATTGCTACCTCTCTGTCTCTTTCAACTAAGTGCAGTGAAATTGGTGGCAGGCCTTTTTTTACAAAAGATAGCTCAAGCCAGCCATCTAACTTTACAACTCAAGGAACCAGAAAACATAAACTATGCTGAAAAATAGCAGAAAGGAGGAAACAATAGAGATTAGAAGATAGAACAATAAAGTAGGGAAAAAATCAATAGAAAATATCAAGGACACCAAAAGTTGGTTCTATGAAAAGACTGTTAAAATTTAAAAGCCATTACCTAGTTACACTAAGAAAATAAGAGAGAAGATCCCTAATACTAAAATCAGAAACTACCACCAATTCTACAGAAATAGAAAGGATTATAAAAGTACTAAGAACAATTGTATACCAACAAACTCAACTTAGATGAAATGGGCAAACTGCTATTAACGCAAAACTTACCAAGACTAAATCACAAAGAAATTAAAAAATCTGAATATGCCTATAGCTAATAAGGATATTGAATAATCAAAAAACAACCTTCCAATAAAGAAAAGTCCTGGGCCTGATGGCTTAACTGGTAAATTCTACCAAACATTTAAAGAGCTAACACCATTACTTCAATTTTTTTTCAAGAAATTGAAGAGGAAATACTTGCTAAATTTTTCTATGAGGTCAGCATGACCCTGATTCCAAAGCCAGTAAAAGACACTATACGAAAAATGAAAATATAGGCCAATGTCCCCTATAAACATTGATGCCAAAATCCTTAAAAAAATACCAGCAAATCAAATCAGCAGCATATTAAAAGGAATATATACATCATATCAAGTGAGATTTACTCCTGGAACACAAAGATGGTTCAATGTATGAAAATTGACCAATATACCATACTACAATAACAGAATGAGGTAGAAAAAAAGACATGATCATTTCAAATGATGCAGAAAATGCACTGACAAAATACAACACCCTTTCATGATAAAAACAGTAAACAAAGTTGGAATATAACAAAGCTGCCTAAATATAAAAAAAAGTTATGTATAATAAAAAACACGGTAAATGTCATATTCCATGGGAGACAACCGAAAGCTTTTCTTATAAGATCAGGAATAAGGCAAGGATATCTGCTTTGGCACTGCCTATTCAGCATAGCACTAGGAGTTTTAGTGAATGCGGCTGGGCAAGAAAAAAGTAAAAGACATTTAACTAGAAAAGAAGAAATAAAATTATCCGTGTTTGCAGATGATATGATCTTATATGCAGAAATCCATAAAGAATCCACAGAAAAACTTTTACAACTAATAAATAAATTCAGCAAAGTAGCGGTATACAAAGTCAACACATGCAAAAATCAGTTGCATTACTATACACTGGCAATAAACAATAAATAAGCTGAAAAGAAAATTAGGAAAAGAATTTTGCATCCAAAGGAATCAAAAAGAACAGTGTTTAGCAATTAACTTAAACAAGACTTGTACAATGAAAACTTGAACATGTTGCTAAAAGAAATTGGAGTCATAAATAAGTGGAAGTGTATCACATAATAATGGATTGGAAGAGTTAATATTATTAAGATGTCAATACTGCCCCCCAAAAATAAATGGAAGTGTATCCCATAATTATGGATTGGAAGAGTTAATATTAAGTTGTCAATACTACTGAAAACAATCTACAAATTTAATGAAATCCCTATAAAAATCCCAATAATGTTTTTTGCAGAAATTAAAATAAAATCTTAAAATTTATTTGAAATCCCAGGAGACGTTGAATAACCAAAACAATTTTGAGAAACAAAGCTGGAGAACTTATACTTCCTGATTTCAAAACACAACAAAACAATGATATGGTAGTCAAAACAGTGTGGTACTAACATAATGACAGATGTATAGACCAATGGAATAAAATAGAGATTCCAGAAATAAACCCTTACATATGTATCCAAATAACTTGTGACAAGGGTGCCAAAAACATTCAATAGGAATGACCAGTCAATTCAACAAAAGGTGCTGTGAAAACTGGATATCCACGTGCAAAAGAATGAAGCTGGACACCATATCTAACACCATATATAAAAATTAACTCAAAATGGATCAAAGACTTACACTTAAGAGCTAAAAATATAAAACTCCTGGAAAAAACAGGGCAAAAGCTTCAAAGGTTGAATTTGTCAATGATTTCCTAGATATAACACCAAATTTTGTTTTCCTTTTGGAAAACAAAATTTGGCAACAAAAGAGAAGCTAGAAAAATATGACTTAATGAAAATTTAAAAATTTTGTGTGTTAAAAACCACAAAGAGCAGAACAAAAAAGTCACCTAGAGAATGAAAAATATTTGGAAATCATATATCTGATAAGAGATTAGTAGCCAGAATATATTAATAACTACTGAAAACTTAACAAAAAGCAAACAACCTCAAACAACCTGATTCAATAATAGACAAAGGACTATTAAGAGTGATGCTTGGCCAGGCATGGTGGCTCACACCTGTAATCCCAGCACTTTGGGAGGCCGAGGCAGGAGGATCACCTGAGGTCGGGAGTTTGAGACTAACCTGACCAACATGGAGAAACCCCGTCTCTACTAAAAATACAAAATTAATCAGGCATGGTGTCACATGTCTGTAATCCCAGCTGCTCAGGAGGCTGAGGCAGGAAAATCGCTTGAACCCAGGAGGCGGAGGTTGCAGTGAGCCGAGATCGCACCACTGCACTCCATCCTGGTCAACAAGAGCTAAACTCCATCTCAAAAAGTGATGCTCAACATCACTAATAATTAGGGAAATGCAAATCAAAACTACAGTGACATAATACATCATAAACATTAGTATGGCTACCATTAAAATAACAGAAAAGTGTTGGTGATAATGTAGAGTACTTCATACTCTTGTGCATTGGTTGTGGGAATGTAAAATGGTAGTCACTGTGGAAAACATTATAGTGGTTACTCAAAGCATCTAAAAAAAATTACCATATGATCCAGCAATTCCACTGTTGGGTACATACCCAAAATAATTAAAATCTAGGTCTCCAAGAGACATTTGCACACTCATTTTCATAGCAGCATTATTCAAAATAGTTAAATTGTGAGAAAAACCCAAGTGTTCATCAGTAGATGAATGAATAAATAGAGTGTACTATATACAGAGACAATGGAATATTATCCAGCCATTAAATAGAAGCAAATTTTGACACATGCTACAACATGGTTGAAACTTGAGGGCGTTCTGCTAAATGAAATAAGTCATTACAAAAAGGTCAATCCTTATGAGTCCACTTCCATGAGGTACATACTTAGAATAGTCCAAGTCATAGAGGCTAAGGTTAGAATAGTAGTTACCAGGGACTGGAGGAAGGTAGGAATGGGGAGATTTGTTTAATGTGTACAGAGTCTCAGTTTTGAAAGATAAAATGATTTCTGGAGATGGATAGTGGTGATGGTTACACAGCACTATGAATGTTAATACCACACAATTCTACACTTAAAAAGGGTTGAGATGGTAAATTTTATATTATGTGTATTTTACCACGATAAAAATATTGACAAAAGAAATACAGGTTGAGCCATTCCCAAAAACTAGCTGACACTTGGTACCCAGCCCATGGAAGGGTTGGGGTGATGGCTTTGGATGCCAGCAGGGGAAGGAGGTGTTGTGAACAAGGTAAAGGATGCCTGCTTGGGTAATGTGGCGTGGAAAACAGGAGTTCAGCCAGCATTATCTGATCACAACCTAGGAATGTAGTAATTGTGGCCTAAAGAGTTCTAGAGAAGATATGGCTGAACAATGTGTTATTCTGCATTTACAGTATTATGTTAAAACTAAATTTAACATAGTCATGAAATGAATTATTATTTATCTTTCCCTGAATAATCTAGGTAAGACTTGGATTTGTTGTTATTGTCAATGAACCATAGTAACAACCTTTGAGAGCCATTTGATGCCAATAGTCGTGGGTGTCATAATGGATGATGCTGTGCCATGAATAAGGATGTAATCTGCATTACATAAATGACATTAGGAAACCGCAGAAGCAAGAAGACCCAAATGTTTTAATACAAATAGATTCTGACAGGCCATGGCATTGTAATAGTAGTATGTTATATTTTTCCTTTGGGTTAAAGATATGAAATTAGCTAGGCAGATTGCATTTGAAAATAAAGAATGTGAAAAGATGGTTCCTGGACAAGAACAGAAAGCAATGGTGACTGGACTGGACATTATTAAGAATGTTTATGTGTATTCACTGGAAAATAAACAAATACATAAGTACTTCTCTCCACCCTCAATTTTTTTAATCTTCATTGACATGGGCCATAAAATTATAAAATATTTTAAACCAAATTGTTTCTGTTTTCGTTTTTGTTTTGAGATAGACTCTCACTCTATCACCCAGGTTGGAGTGCAGTGGTGTGATCTCCGCTCACTGCAAGCTCTGCTTCCAGGGTCCTGGTCCAAGCGATTCTCCCACCTCAGCCTTGTGAATAGCTAAAATTACAGGCGTGCACCACCACACCTGGCTATTTTTTGTGTGTGTTTTTAGTAGAGAGGAGGTTTCACTATTGTTGGCCAGGCTGGTCTTGAACTCCTGACCTCAACTGATGCACTCGCCTTGGCCTCCCAAAGTGCTGGGATTACAAGCATGAGCCACTGTCCCCTGAGCCACTGCCCCATCCACCAAATTGTTTATATAAAAAGAGCTCCATAAAAATTGTTGCCTATGCAGTGAGCCATGATCGTGGCATTGAACTCCAGCCTGAGTGACAGAGTGAGACTCTGTCTAAAAAAAAAAAAAAAAAAAAAAAAAAATTGCCTAGTGTCTGCACACCCTATAGAAGATCTTTGTCATATAATCAAAATTATTTCTAATACAGATAGAGGTATGGTACAAATTAGACTTTCTGGTAATTAAAACCCTCTTGTTAATTGCTTTTACTTGTTATAGATCACTGGATCACTGGAAATTTGAACTCTATGATTCTATACTACTTTTTAAAAATCAACAGTAATAAAAACCCAAATTATTTTTATATTATTGGTTAATTGGAAAGACACAACTTTTTCGTTATTAATTGGACATTGTGTCAATTTTTATTGGACTACTACAGATTCACTAGTTAGTTTCAATAATATTTTATCTTCATTTTTAAAATAGCATATGATCCTTGAAAAATTATTAAAAAAGAAAAAATAGAAAAAAAAAGAAGTTAATCCTCCCTGCCAATTGTTACTACCAATGGCATATTGCATTTTATTTGAGATTTTATTTTATGCATTATTTGGATGCTTTTTCAATTTTTTAAAATAGGAATGAATAGCAGATAAAATGTACCTAATAACATATAATTGTACTCTATTTAATAGCATGGTAATTATATTTTGCTAATATATATCATAAACAGTCAACAAACGTTCAAACTCTCAAGGAAGTTGTTATCGGATCTCCAAAGACAGACAAAGATTATGTTTAAGTATTTCTAAATTCAATGTAAATATGATATTTTAACAAGGAAGTACAATATTTATGTTATTTAACCAATGCATGGATGTGACAATAGGCAGTAGTTACATGTTTTTCCAAACAAATTAAAACCAGCTATTCAAATCTACCTCTGAATTTTATATTCAACTTCTTAATGCAAAGATGTGAAAACCACAAAAATTAAAATAGTTTTAAAAAATAGCATATGCAGAAATTATTTTCTTTAAATAATAACCTCCTTAAATAGTGGGCAATTTATCATATTTATAGGTCAATAAGCAAATCCATTGCAAATTTTAAAACCATTTCAAAATAGTTCATATTTTTAAGGTGCTTTTTTTTCACTATACATCACCTATTTCTACAAATATGTACATGAAATAATTCTATGTAAATCTCTTTTTTCTACCAATAGGTGGCACTAAAAATGTGTATATTTCAGTAATAAAGTATGTTCACCGCTATGTTGGTTTAAAATGCCTTTTCCTATAAGGCAATTTTAGCTGTAATTTGAGTTAAGAACACTTATTAACAATAAGATAACTCTGGTATGAACAAGAGGATTTTCATTAGACAAATACAATGTAAAATGATTGTAATGAGGGACCATTACATGAATATTTTACTTTGCTGGTATTAAAAATTTTGTGTTGTGATCAACTAAAATGGTATATTATTTAGTAAATTAGATATTATATTTTCCTTTATTATTACATTATTATTATTGGGTAAGTTTGCCATTTTCACCTTAGTCAATGTTGTTAATGTTTATCTGAGTAGACAGTGCATATAAAAGAATTCTACAGAATTTAGAAGCATCTTGTATTTGCTCTGACTGTTTATAAATCTATTCTTTGTTTTGTAATATTTAGTAAAACTAGGAGAAAATATCTAAGTATTTATATTTGTATTATTTTTTTTAGTAGCACTCGTCATTTTACCCATGTGTATATACTTAAAATTATTTACCTCCTAGTATTAAAAAAATCCTATAGGTCCGGGAGCAGTGGCTTATGCCTGTAATCCCAGCACTTTGCGAGGCCGAGGCCGGTGGATCACTTGAGGTCAGGAGTTGAGTACCAGCCTGGCCAACGTGAGGAAAGCCCTTCTCCACTAAAAATACAAAAATTAGCTGTGCATGATGGTGGATGCCTGTAATCCGAACTACTTGGGAGGCTGACGCAGGAGAATTGCTGGAATGTGGGATGTGGAGGTTGCAGTGAGCTGAGATCGCACCACTGCACTCCGGCCTAGGTTACAGAGTGAGACTCCATATTTAAAAAAAAAAAATCATATATCTCAGTCTTTTAGAATATTTTTTAATGTAGTTTGTGCAAGAAGTTTATTTCAAGAACTCCTAGAGGGGAAAAAAACTTAAGCTATTCAGTGTGCATTGTTAACAGCAGTTTTATTAAAATGATTTATTGCCATAAGACAAATCCTAATGATATTCTTATATTATAACTGTATTTTATTCTGGGCTTGGTTGGTGTGATTTATTCACATTTTCTCAGAAAGTCTCAACCACTGTGTAGCTGTAGCCATTAAATAGCAAATGTGTTTTATATTATTATAATAAACATGCATTTTTCATACTTGAACTTTCCAATAACAGATATTCTTGAGTAGTTTCAGTGCTTTTATTGTTGGATCCCATTGAAGTCTTATTATCTTGTACAATTTGTCTCAACTGTACTTCTGATTCTTATTTTCTGCTCTTTAAGCCTACATGGGAAAATAAACTTAACCTGACATAGAGTCTGCTTTAATTCTATGTCCAGTGTCTCGTCTCTGATCAGAGATAGATCAATATGAAACACCTTTATTTGTCCTCTTTGCTGGCAGGAACTCAGCTTAACTTCATTCCTTTCTTGAGCTGCACAAATCTTATTTCTTGATGCCCTCCACTCCATTTGACTACTTATGGAGACTAATACACACTCCTGAGTTCCCTCACTTGATCACCCTCTTCTCTTCAAACCACCATAATCGGATTTTGTGTTTTTTAGGTTTATAGAATAAGGAAAAACAAACAAACAAACACACCTTGATCACTATAGGGGACAAACAAACTTAAAACAGAAAGATACTTGTTATTTTAACTTTTAAATGCAGGGAAATATTCAGGCATATTTAAAGATGGATGCATCTAGGGCCTTGCAGTAGTCAGTTTCCAAGGTAACGCCCAGTGATCCTTGGCTCTTAGAATTCACACTTCTGTGTAGTCCCCTCCCACACTGTAGCAGGGTTGGCATGTGTGACCAACAGTATATAGCAGAAGTGATGTTATTTTCAGAATTATGTTATCAGAAGTCTGTGGTTTTGTCTTAGGCACTCTCTTGCTCACTGGGTCTCTGTCATTTCTCCAAAGGAAAGCAGATAACATGTCATGGAAATGCCATAGGAAAAAATGTGAGGTCTCCAGTCAACAGACCACATGGAATTGAAACCTGTCAACAAACAAGTAGTGAGTTTGGAAGCAGATCCTACAACCCCATTTGAGCCTCATGAGAGACCCTGAGACTAAAACACAAGCTAAGCCACTTCTGGATTCCTGACAAACAGAAACTAAGAGGTAATAACTGTGTATTGCTTCAAGCTGCTACTTTTTAGAGTAATTTCTTATGCAGCAGTAGGTAACTAACACAGATCTCAAACCATATTATCAGAGTCTGCATCTCTCTGTTCTTGGCTGTGATAACATCAAGTTGCATCAAATGCAAATAAATAGAAATGAATTCTAGTGATCAAATAACGCAGTCATGACCTGTCTGTTTATCATGTGGATTCTAAATCAGGAGTTTACAAACTACAAATTGCTTGTCAAAAACTTACCATCTGTTTTTGTAAATAAAGTTTTAATAGAACACTACCACTTCATTTACATTTTGTCTATGACTTTCATGCTACAATTGCAGACCTGGGTAATAAAGACAGAAATCAAATGGCCCACAAATCCCAAAAAGTGTGCTATTTAGCTCTTTACAGAAAAGTTAGCCAACCCTTGTCTACATGGAGGAGAGTATACACATTGACTTGCATGATCCCTGGTTAGTAGCAACTGAAAAAATAAAAAATAAAAAATCCATAACTTGACAGAGAAAGCTTAAGAGAGAACCCTAAATTACCTGTCTTGGACCATGTGCCTTCGTGCCAATCATGTGGCCAGGTGGAAACGTTCCTCTTCTGTCTGTTCTTAGTGAATGCTGATATCAATATTATAAATAAATAGAAGACAAGTAGAAAGTTATGGCATACCAGTTTGAGAGAAGAAAAGAATAATATTTAAATTATTTATGAAAGGTACAGTTTTAGTGCAGTAGCTTTAAGAAGATGAACTTAAAAAGCGATCTGGTTTTATTTTCATTATGAACATAACTAGTGCACTGGTTCTTCAAACCCTGAGAAAAGCCAGTTACTATGAAATTAAAGGGAAATATTTAATTAATAGAATTGTGAGAGCAAAGAGGAGCAGGAACTGTTCAAAGGAGAAATACTTGCTTTTAGATATGTTCAATACTGGATTATTAAAATATCACCAAAAACATGTTTATGAGACAGGTGAGTTTATTGGTTACTGCAGTAAAGGAGAACAATACTACCACAGTCTTAGTACCATCTTAGAGCAGAAACAGCAAACTTGGCATATTTATGAGATTTTAGAGCTTGGATTAAGGTGAGTCTTTCAGTTCAGGGATGCAGTGGAGGAGGTTCAGGGCATGCTTAGGAGTGGGTGAGAATCATAGTAGTTAACGACTGGGGGACACAGCAAGTTGAGGATATGAAAGCAAAAAGTCAAAGAATCTTGACGTATAAACTGTCTTTCTAGCTTTTCATAGGGAAGTTGACAGGTCTTCCAGAATTTTCCTGGAGTAAAACATTAACATTATTTGCAACATTTCTCTTTCTGGTCAAGAATTTTCTCGAAAAGTAAAGTTATATTGATGAACATAGCAGAATAGTAAAACCATACTTATGTGGACAGTAAGCTCTGTAGATGCTTTATAATGCTCAGATACATCGGTTTAAGATTTTATCATGTGTTTGAACAGAGATATAGGTAGATAGGCGAGAAGATTAGGAAAGAAGAGCGATATCTGAGCCCCAGAGTTTCCCGTGTAGCTGTCAGAATACAGAGAATGACCAAAACAATGAGCAGAGAGAAGCTCCCTGCTGAGGACCATAGAAATGGCAGAATCTGAGCATTGATTGCAGATAGATCGCTAAGGAGAGAAAGATGGCAATGATCTAACTGCAATCAATGCTCAGATTCTGTCATTTCTATTTTGGAAGTATGATTTAAATATTTTTTCCACTTTCACAACAGCTTCAATAAATTTTACCCAAACTAGTGACAATAAATTCTTAATTTTCCATGTCTGCCTTTAGTGGTCATTGTTAAAAATAATAACACCACAGTGAGTTTTTATAACAAACAAAACCTTAATTTTAACTTAAATGTATAAATATCAGAAGTATTGTATTGATTTTGAAAGGATAGTAAGAACTAAATATTTACAATTTGATTAAGAATAACATAACATAATAAATAACATAACAGGTCCAAATCCTGGTGCCATCAATAAAAAGTATGTGAACAGTACCTGACCCATAGTAATAGTTTAATAAATGTTTGCAGGAATGAATACAAGAAATTAATTTCTGAGAATCAAGAATTGCTGTTCTGGCAGACATCGTCTACCTTAACATCAACAGTGCCCTTTCCTCCTTATTACTCTCACTGTAATACATCAATCATGACCGGGAAGAAAAATCTTCCCTTCCTTGGGACATTGTTGGGCATGTGACTAAATTTCACTCGAGGGTATACAAGTATCCACATATACATATAAGTTTCAACTTATAATTTAGACTCTATTTCTATATTTATTTTTAAAAATTATATATATGCACACACAAAGACACATATAATTTTACACAATATAATTGTATATTTTAAACACATATATATTATAAATTATATAATATCTAATATCTATTATTATATTATATAATATCTATATAATATCTAATATCTAATATATCTAATATCTAATTAGATATCAAATATCTAACATATAATATATAATATAATATATATGATATTATTTAATATATAATATAATCTAGCTCTGGAGCCACAAACTTCCCTCATGGATCTGTCACCACATTCACACCTAACTACTTTATTTCTATGATATTATATTATATATGTTTAAAGTAAATACACACTTATACAATTATATTAAACAATTATACAATTATTTAATATACAATTATTTTAAACACACATATATAATATATAATATAATATATCATATAAAATAATTATACAGTTATTTTAAACACACATATATTGTATATAATATATATTATATGTAATATTATATATAATATATGATATATGATATATTATATATATTATGTATATAATATACATTATATATAATATATAATATATATAATATATCATATATCATATATTATATTATAAAAAGAATTCTATGTGTTAAGAATTCTTATAGTCACATTTAATATATTTATTAATATAATAATGTGTGTATGTACACACATAATATATATTATATTATATATAATGGAATATATACAGATACATATAATTTACAGAAGTGGTCCTTGGAAATGAGAGAACCTGAAGTCCATATGAGCAAAATTTTATATAATATATGATTATATACTTATATTATGTATTTATTTAGATAGATATTATATCTGTATTATAATACATAATTATAATATATAATAACATATATTATGTATGCATACATAGATATATAATTATATTATATTAATACATATGTATATTAAATGTGACTATAGAAATCTTTCTTAACAAATGGAATTCTTTTTAGGCCTAAAATTACCTAAAAGCTAATAAAGCTTAACCTTCAGGATCTCTCATTTGTGAGAAACACTTCTGTAAATTATTTCTTTGTAAGTACATTTTCAAATTATCTAGATTTGAGTGTACCATTTATTTTATACCAGGATCCTGACCGATACTATATTTTCAAACAGAGATCATAATTTGTCACCTCTTTCTCTCAGATTTATCTCTGAATGAGTTTACCTATTTTAATGTGAACCGCCGTCGCTTTCAATTTAGCTTCAGTTTATAATATTATAACTTTTCAGATATGTTCTATAGTTTGAAACAAGCAACGTTTTTATGCCTACTATGTTTGAAACTTGTGACAATTTTGCTCATCTAGTCTTATTAGAGACATTAAGTGGATTATTTTTAAGCAATTATATTCTATAAATCTGTGAACTTTTCAATAAAAAATACTGATAACTAAGCTCTGAATCAAACAAATATGGTAGTATCATCATGTTGACTAATTAACAGTAAAATACAACCAGTAGAAGGCACAGCACACATGACAGTACAATATTTTTCAAGTGGTCCATAAATATAACAGTGATAGAGAGTGAATCATAGAAATAAAGTAGCTAAGTATGGATGTGGTGAGAGATCCATGAGGGAAGTTTGTGGCTCCAGAGCTAGATTTTTCCTGCACTGAACAATTCATCAATTAGAAATTGATAGTTGCGGAGTCAGATAAAGTAAAATGCACATTTAAAAGACATGAGGCAAATATAAAATAGAGCTCCTGCCCTGAGGATTTTAAAATCTAGTTAAGATGAAAGATGTTTTAAAAGATGGAATATGAATTACAGTATATGAGCAAGGCTATTATATTGTGATAGGCGTTAATCATATCAGTTAAATGAATGTAAGAATATAAAAAGCAGACTCAAGAAATTATAGCAAATAAATGAGAACAAATATGAGAGAAAAGAATGAGCTTTTCGTGGTATAAGGAAAAGTTAAGAATAATCAATGGATTTGTAAGTAAAGAAAACATTTTGTGCTTAACTTGCTTTACTGCTTCCTTAAATTAATTGTTTAAGTAGATTAAAGGAACACTTTTAAAGTTTAAACAATGGGCAAGAGATGCTAGGAATAATAAATATGGAAAATTTAATGTTTATTTTTCTAAAAGTCTCTTACCTAGAGTTTAATATTAGGAGTTATTTTTTATTTACAAGTTTCTGAGTTTAATTTTTCTAACTTCCTTGCAGTGCATAAATCATAACTTTTGGGGGTTTTGTTTTGAAAATGTCCTAGCAATGTACATACTTTATAAATTTGTTTATTTAGAAAAATTTTGTCCCCTGACATCCAGATAAATTCCTTTTTCTTAGTTTTTACTGTTATTCAGGTTAAAACTAGGTAGGTTTAAATATAATTTAATTTAAAATTTAAGCAACAATAGAGTACATGTGTGAATGTTTATATTGAAGATTATACTTTTACTACAAAAATGTAATTATACCTGCAATCAGATTCCATGCTAAGCACAAAAGTAGCTTTTATCACAAAGCTATCATTTAATATATGTCCAACACCACAAATTCTGAAAGCCCAAAAAGAAATATACATTTCTGACAGGTAATAGAGCACAACATTAATTTCGGAGGGTACAAATATTCAAACCATAGCTGATGCCATAGACCCACTAGACTCATTTCTCCCTTCCTGTTAAGTACAGCTATATATCCTAAACATATGGAATAGGCAGACAAAAAGGAACTATGAAAGGTGAAAAGAGGGAGGCAAACTGGATTGGGACTTCAGGGCTGAAGGAAAAACACAGCAACAGAGTGTAATATGTCTCCCCACTCTAAAGAAGGAGGTAATCTATAATCAGCATTTTCTGAACCCTGTTCTAACATGAGAAGTTAGCAGATATGACAGAGGATAAAATCAATGAATGTGAGGATGGGTCAATAATGTTACCCACTCCGAGCAATGATGTGGTAGGCAGAATGGGAATGGGTTTAAGGAGGTACCTATATTAAGCAGCACATAAGTGTGATAGACAGACTAATGGTCCCCAAAGGATATCCACGTTTTAATACCTGGAATTTGTGAATATTTTACCTTACAGGGAAAATAAATTTTGCAGATGTGATTAAGTTAAAGATTTGAGATGGAGGGATTATTTTAGATTATCTAAGGTGTGTCCTACGTCACAAGAGTCCTCATAACAGACAGTTAAGAGAGTCTGAGATAAACAAGAAAAAATGACAATAGGAATAGATATCATAGTGGTGTGATTGCTGACTTCGAAGATAAATGATGGAGCTGCAAGCCAAGAAATAGAGTTGGCCTCTAGAAGCAAATGAATTCTCTCCAACATTCTCCAGAAAGTGTACAATTCTACCAACATCTTGATTTTAGTCCAGCGAGAATTCTGTAAGGTAACACGTTTGCATCATTGTACTCTAAAGTTTGTAGTAGTCAGAATAATGTCTCCTCAGAGTAGTGATTTGGTATACCAGTACTAAAAAACCAACAGAGATTTTGGAATTTGACATTAAGATGCTACTCTAATATGTATCTAAAATGTGGAAGTCATTATGGATGGAGCCAAAAATGATTTTGAGAAGCCTAATAGAAAAAGCCTAGATTGCCTTAATCAAACTATCAGTAGAGATAAACGGTTATTAATTACTTTATTTGAAAGAACTCAGAAGGAGGGGAGGGGGAGTGGGGAAGAGAAAACATGTGTCATCATGGGAAATACCAAAATCATCAGGAACAGATTGTGGTAGAAATATGGTTGTTAAAGGTACTACCAATGAGGGTTCGGAATGAAATAAGAAACATGTTACTGGAAACTCAAGGAAAGGAGGTCTTTGATGTACAGTAGTGGAAACTTTAGCTGAATTGTGCCCTTTAGGTATTTGGAAAGCAAAATATATTTAACAACCAATTTGAATATTTAGCTCAGGAGGCTTCCAAGCAAAGTATTGAAGCCTTGGCCTGATGTCTTCTTGCTGCTATGGCAAAACAGAAAACAAAGAAGATAAATTGAGAAAGAAAACCTTAAGCAAAAAGGATCAAGTATTTCATTATTTGGGAAATTTTCAGCCTATCTAGGCAGCAAAAGATGCTAAAATTGGGAGATTCACTAAAAACATGCTCTGGAGAAAAAGCAAAGGGTGTGGCTGTCCCTCCCCCACCCTTTTTTTTTTTTTAAAGCTCTTTCTAGTACCTTGGGAAAATCAAGGTACTAGATTAGGCATGTGACTTCTGAGTCTTTTCAGCAATCTCAGCAGAGGCCAGGATAAAGATGGGATTATACAGGAAAGATCTGTGTAGGCCCACTGTCTTCTCTAATGGGCTGAATCTCTGTGACATGCATGAGAGATCCACAAGCGCTTTGAGTTACGATACAAGCAGAAACACTGTCAGCTTGGACTGAAAGAGACAAAAAAAAAAAAAAAAAGGACCAAATAATATAGGCAGGAAACGGCCTGATAAAACTAATCAGCCGCAAATGTGCTGATTAAAAAGAAAGAAGACAGGCCGGGCGCAGTGGCTCATGCCTGTAATCCCAACACTTTGGGAGGCCGAGGCAGGCAGATCACCTAAGGTCGGGAGTTTGAGACCAGCCTGACCAACATGGAGAAACCTTGTCTCTAATAAAAATACAAAAATTATCTGGGCGTGGTGGTACATGCCTGCAATCCCAGTTACTTGGGAGGTTGAGGCAGGAGTGTGGCTTGAACCCGGGAGGTGGAGGTTGCTGTGAGCTGAGATTGTGCCATTGCACTCCAGCCTGGGCAACAAGAGCGAAACTTCATCTCAAAAAAAAAAAAAAAAAAAGAAAAGAAAGAAAAGAAAAGAAAGAAAGAAAGGAGACCGAAAATGAAGCTGGAAGCTACGGAAGATTACCTCCAAGGCTTAATGGAATTTGCCACTTTGGATTTCAAAATTGCTGGATATTGGTGATTTTTTTTTTCTTCCATTTTCTTCCTTTTGAAATGGAAATTCCCATAACTGGTATCCTGTGCCTGGCTCACAACTGTATTTTGGGAGAAAACACCAACATTTTTTCTAGTTTCAAAAATTTACAGATAGAAAAAAAATTCTGTCTCATGATGCATTATACTGAATCTTATTTATAATTGATTTAGATTATGAGATTTGGGAATTTTGAACTGATCATATTTACATGAGATCTTTGGACTTTGATGCTGTAATGGGTCAAAACTTTCAGGAATGTTGGAATTGGGTTGTGTGAAAGCATTTTGCATGTGGGACAAATAAAAACATTTAGCAGCCAGTGGGTGGACATTAATAGAATAATGGTCCCTCATTCATGTCCCAATCTTTGGAATCTGTGAATATGTAAATTTACATTGCAAAAGTGACTTTGCACAAGTGATCAAATTATGGATCTTAAAATGGAAAGATTAGACTAGATTATCTGGGTGTACTCAATATAATCACAAAGGTCCTTATAAAGGAAAAAAAGGAGGCAAGAGATTCAGGATCAGAGGAGATATGATGGTGTAAACAGATGTCATATAAATGTGATTTTTGCTTTGAAAATGGACAATGAAGCTGGAATACAGGAGAAAAAGTATTCCTTCCTAGAGCTTCCAGAAGAAACTCAATCCTGCCAAAACCTTGATGTTAGCCGAGTGATATTTGACCTCCAGAAATGTAAGAGAATAAAACTGTGTTGTTTTGTTCTACTAAATTTTGGGGATTTGTTACTACAGCAATAAGAAAATACTGCCAACACAAAATAGGCTGATAAAAATGAACACAGCCTCAGGGACCTGTGGAACAATGACAAAGGACCCCCAATTATATTATCAGAGTTCCGGAGGAGTGGAGAAAAAAGATGAGCTAGAAAAGTATTTGGAGTAATAATGGCTGAAAACTTCCAAAATCTGGCAGAAGACATATAGCAACAGAGTCAAGAAGCTGTGTGAACCTCAAATACATTTACATCAATATAATATCATAATTAAACTTCTGAAAACTAAAAACAAAGAAAAAAGTCTTGAAATCATTGAGAGAAATGACACATTACTTCTAGGAAACAAAAAATCTATTAATTTTGAATTATCTAAATGGCAAACAGTAGGAATAAAAGGGAAAATATATTAGATACAAGACAACTAAAATAATTTGTTGCCATAAGACTTACTCTTAACGATTGGCTAAAGAAAATTATTTTTAAAAAAGAAATGATAAAATAAGGAAATTCAAGAACAAGACAGATCAATGAAAAGTGAAGAAATATTAATATATAAAATAAAATTTATCATATGAGTTTTATAAATCATACCTAATCAAAATCTAATCATATGTAAACAAATTACAATACCATCTGATACTCAAGGTAATGATATTTAAAAGTGGGAAACGTAAAGAAATCTAAAGGGAAGTAAGCTTTTCCCACTCCACTTGAACAAATAAAATGCTGATACCAGCAGACTCTGATAATTCACATATATACATTGCAATACCCAGAGCAATCACATTCAAATATAATATAACAAAATCAAGAAAGGATCCAGGAAAATGTCTAGGTAATCTACACAATTGCAAAAAAAAAAAAAGAAAAGAAAAGAAAAAAAAAGGAATAAGAAACAGAGAAAACAAATAATATAAAGTAACAAAATCAAGTTCTAACATATCACTAATTGCCTTAAGTATAAATGACCTGAATATACCAAATGACAGAGATTGACAGAGTGGATTAACAAAAAAAAAAAAAAAAAAAAAAAAGAAGATGATGTATCCATTTACTGTCTATAAGGAACTGACTTCAAATTCAATTACATGGGTTGGTTAAAATTAAAGGGTGGAAAGTCATATACTAGCCAAACACTAATTTACAAAGAGCAGCAGAGGCTACATTAATAAATTAGTACAGCCATTACGGAAAAAATAATTGACAGTTCCTTAAAAACACCAAACGTGCAATGACAATACTACCCAATGATTACACACTTGGCCATTAATCCCAGAAAAATGATAATTTAGGTTCACAAAAAAATCTGTGCACAAATATCCATAGCTTTTTTCATAATAGTAAAAAAAAACAGAAACAGCCAAATATGCTTGAATTAGTAAATATAATTAAGTGGGAAAAAGCTAACTTAAAAAGGCTGCATTTTGTATTATTTTATTTATATAATATTTTTGAAATGGAAAAATATATATAGAAATGGAGAACTATGAACTAGAGGTTTCCCAGTTGTAAGAAGGAGGAGGGGAAAGCAAAAGAGAAGTGGATATGATTATAAAAGGGCAATGCAAGACATCCCTGTGGTGACAATAGTGTTTTGTAATTTGATTTCATGGTGAATATATGAACCTACACATGAGATAAATTTGCATAAACACATAAATGATTAAAAGTAAAACTGGAGAGAGTTGAGTAAGTTGTGCATTCTAACATTGTTAATATCCTAGTTATGATATTACACTATAGTTTTTCAAGATGTTACAACTGGGGGAAACTGACTGAAGTCTAAACAAGGCTCACCTGTATTATTTGTAAAAACTACATGTGAATCTACAACTTTACAAAATAAATGGTGTAATTAAAATTAAATGGGCATGTGTGTATATATTTAAAATTCTCCCGTTTGCCTTATTGATTCATGTGTTATTTAAAATTCTGATGTTTAATTTCAAAATAATTGAAAATTTTGTAGGTATTTTAATATTATTGATTTCTAGCATATTTTACATATGCTAGACATATTTCAGTCTTTTTAGATATGTTGAGATTTGTTTTATGGTCCAGTTTTGCTTTTTTTTTTTTTTTTTTTTTGAGATGGAGTCTCACTGTCTTGCCCAGGCCGGAGTGCAGTGGCGCAACCTCGGCTCACTGCAAGCTCCGCCTCCTGGGTTCACGCCATTCTGCCTCAGCCTCCCGAGTAGCTGGGACTACAGGCGCCCACCACCATGCCCTGCTAATTTTTTGTATTTTTAGTAGAGACAGGGTTTCACCTTGTTAGCCAGGATGGTCTCGATTTCCTGACCTAGTGATCCGCCCCGCTCGACCTCCCAAAGTGCTGGGATTACAGGCGTGAGCGCCCGGCCAAGTTTTGCTTTTTTATGGCAGGAGGACCAATCTTTCCCATAATTCGAACTAATATGTTCTTATTCAAGAGTTCTCTTTTTAAGCACATAATTTCAGAAGACGTTTTCAGAATCTCTAATCAACTAAACGGTCATAAGCAAGAGTCAGTACACTGAAATAAGTGATTGGATATAAGTCCTGGTTTCATCATTTTTTAGGTGTATGAGATTTAACTTATGATATTAAGGTGCTATTTTTTTTCTAGTGCAAAATATATCACTACATTTACAACGTCAAGAACATGATTTTGAAATGTACAAAACAGTTACACTAAGCATGTAGTGTTCCTAAAGATGTTCCTAAACAAACTGCTAAATGAGAGTCTCTTTTGAGGTATTAATTTCACCTCACCAAAGCATTAATTTGCGACGTTGGGATACTAGATGCAAGATTCTATGCATTTCTTTTGTCATCTGGATTTTGAAATATCTTGCTTTTCAAAAATTCTATTCTGATTTGTTTAAACCATAACTCTACCATGTGTTTCTTATTATATATCTGTCTTCATTTTCATTTATGTTGTGGAAGACTGACAGATTTCCTTTGCACACATCGATATATCTCATTACTACTAGCATTACTACTGCTTATCCATCTTGCTCCAGTCCTCATTGCTGTTGCACTTTCCTCATCAGCTTCCTTCTTCCTTTTGCTAGTACTGCTGATTTTCCCTGTCTTACCAATGAGTCACATCCTCAAGGTGCTGGCATATTTCAGACATCTCTACCTTATTCAAGACTTTGCCATTTTATAAATTTTGATCAGCCCTATTTAACTTCATAGTGGGCAAGCTTTAACTAGCTCTTATAAATGTGTATTGTTTCAGATGAGAAACAGGTTCCCAGAAAGCACTGCCAAAAAATCATCCAGAAGTCAAATGTAATTATATCTATTATTTCAAATTTTTATTAAGAACATTTTGAAAAACACAAGTAGCAGAGAATAATGTAGTTAAATTCATATACCCTTCACCCAGCCAACAAATGTAAACAACTGGCCAATTTTGTTTTATCTATTATCTATATGCACCAAATTATCCTTGTTTCCCTTTCTATTAGTTTAAAACAAATTCTAGCCACTATATCATTTTACCCATAATACTTTTGTATGAGAACTATTGAAGAAAAAACTTTTACTTAATATAACCCTATCTGGATTAAAACAATTTACAATAATAATTATTGAATATTATAAATATATGTTATATCATCCCTGATTATAAAACAGTAAGTTATAACCAAGGGAAACATATATTGCCATTTTTAATTTTAAAACTTGTACTAACCTATTATAATACATTTTATACACATCTATTCTATTCAATTTCAAATCATGCAGTTAGTATTACAATCCACCAAATATATTACATACAGCATATTCAAGTTTTGTAAAAGATTTCACATCCCTATTTTCATTTTGTGAGGTGAGTTATATATAACTAAGAAAAATTTAGAGTCAATCTAATTTTATCTAGGCTTGCAGTCATATTCGTCTTTCACTCTTAACACCACTTGGTAGTAAGGTCTTTAAAATGTGTATTTCCTTAGTAAATTAGTAAAGGGTATGGAATTTGTCACATTTTGCAGATGAAGAAACTGAGGCTCAGGAAATACTTGATATAAGCAATAAATGGAAAAGCCAGCTTTTATACCCTGATGTCTTTTCAGCCCATTATGATGACTTTTTCCTGTGTAATTGTGATGGTAATATTAAATCGCATTGTTTCTTCTACACCAGCCATGGTACCAAATGTCACCAGAGAGAACTTAGTAATGGCCATAATTTCAAAGATAGAAACTCTGAAGTAAAAGCAAAATTCTTCATTTCATTTTACCTTCCAGTATTTTTTCCTTAAAACTATTCAATAGAGACATTAGTCTATCACCCAAAACTCCTTGACTCCACCTAAACTCTATTAATGACTACAGTGATCAGTGCATACTTTTCCTCACAATGAGGTGTTTAAATTGATTTTAGAATCAACTCTGATGCATGTCCAAGGAGTTCCTAAATATTCTCAATTACATCTCTTCCACATCTTATGAATACATCCCCCATTTCACTGAATTTTTTAAAAAACAACTCTATGCAAAGGAAAACTATATGTGTTATATGGTATATAAAAATGATTAAGTACTTTCAATGCCTTCAAGAGAGTTCACAAAAAAGGTATTAAAGAAATGTGCATAAATTGTTACAATAAAAGTGAAAATGAAATTATCTTAAGAAAGACACACAAAAAAGTAATATGGGAATTAAAGAGGCCATGTAACTTTCAGAAAAGTATAGAGAAGAGATATAAGACTGAAGAAATATACCTCTCTGGTCAGGCTCAGCAAGTGACATGGGGAACCCAGAGTTTAAGAGGCAGATTTTCAGCATATAAGAAAGATGTGTATGTTTAACCTATTCCACCCATGGCCTTACTCCAATATGAGTCACAATACCTCTACTTTTCCCATAGGACTCTTGACATTTAAAGCAGAGTGTTTAGTCATGCTAAACAACTCTGATCTCAAATGGCCCTACTAACCTATTTATATTTTATGCATAGTTCTGCATGTAAACCTGTTCAGCAGCATTTATATATAATTGCAAGCGCTTTCATCAGTTTTCCAGTATAGTTAATGTTGTATGTCTGCCTTTCTTTAGTATAGCTATAAAGTCAGCTTCTACTTCCTAAGATGTTTTAATCTGCATTAAGATTCAAATACCTTCCTCAAATTCAGTGTCTACCCAGGTAGCACTTTCTTTGAAAATTGTGGAGATCATTATGCCAACACACTCCTCATTTCTGGAGATGAATTCGTGGGTTAATATGCCATTTTAACATTTTCCAAAAAATACTTGCTAAAATAGATGTGAGAGAGGGAGAGAACAGGTGGTATCAATAATTTGCATGTTTTACAGACAACTGTAAGTTGGCATGCAAGGAAACTCTCATCTCTTTTATAGTGGAATTTTTTAACCCTGGCAGCCTGATCTAAGCACCATTCTACTGTGGCTCCCCAGTCACAATAGCTCTTTAAGTAACTGTGCCAACATATGGGTCATTTACCATGACAGGCACAACAAGTACACATATAAATAGGTAAACAGAGTAAACCTGTGGTTTATAAATTGTTTACATATTACTTAAAGCAGCCTTTTATGTTTAGCATACATTTTTCCAAAACCTATTCGTGGAGCTTTAATCTTATGATTGAGATTAAAATTTAGAAGAGTAGTTATATGCTAAGACCTAAGCAAATAAAACATTCTCTTCTTTTTAGAGTTAAATTTAATTTGTTTAACCTAATAGTTTCATCATGTATTGTTTGATGGAATAACCAGTGATAAATGTTAGGACTACTGTACTTTTTAATGGATAAAAAATTTTAATTGAAAAATTATGATAATGAAGCTCAGGATTCATGATACTGGATTAATTCAGAGCTCATGTTGCAAACACAAAGGAAATTTTTAAATACTCAGTTCAAGAGTTTTCTTGCTTTAATTCTATTAAACAGTGTTGATAACTTGAGACTATAATTAAAAGCGCTGCTTTGATTTTTCTTCATGGAAAATTCAAATGGCAGAATAGAAGCGTCATTACTAAACATTTGTTCCCAAAATGATGATTCTCTTAGTTCTTCCCTTAGTCATCCAGAGACTTATCAAACTGGACAGCTTATAATAAAGAATTCACTTTATGCGACGTAATTTTAAAACTTTTGTCTTCTGCACCAGACATGAAGTAAAATTTTATTGCGATAATAAATTTTTTAAAATTAAAGACTCTTCTTAAAATTGTAATTGTGCTATTAGTAAGCTTTCCACATGAGTACACCTGAAAAATTAAATTTCCATCTTGAGGAGATGAAGACTTGAGAATGAATATAACTAAACACTATTAACCTAACGAAAGTCACACTGGGCAATAGTTTCAGAATTTGAGAACAGCTTTAATTTTATTCTCCAGAGCCACACATATTATTGTTAAAATGTTAAACCCGAACCAAATATGAGGGAAAAAATTAAACCATAATTTTAAATTAATCCAATAAATTATTGCAAATCAGAGATTAAAATAATTCTTTAAAAAGTAGAATATTAGAAAATGAATTTAATTCATTCACATCTGACTGAATAAAAGGGGATTAGACATATCAAATAATCTAATCAAACATTTTCCCAGCTATACATTCACTATTCTCCCTTGAGCCATTTCTCTCTATTTGATAACCATTGTCTCAGTGTAGTCATTTAATATTTAATCCACTTTATGGAACATCTGCCAAATTATAACCTCTTCCTCATTCACCCCCCCCAATGTTTTCAGTCAATTATTTAATATTCCTAAACATTTTTCCCATAGAAAAATGAGATCTCTATCTCTGTTCCTTCTGTCCTTTGTCCTAGTCCCTTCATCTGGGGCCACAGAGATTATGAATTATCCTACATCTATGGCATTAACATTGAGCTTGAAAGCAATGACCTGTTCTCCAAGCCTTCTTAACTAAATCTCTACTTTGTATCCTTTTTCAAAAAGTGATTAGACAAATTTTTAATTAATGGTTCAAGAGAAGCTTGAATTTTCATTTTTTGGGTGAGGTGGTTCACCTATTGATATTAAGGAGAAGAAAATACAAGGAAGCCTTCGGTGACAATGTTGGTATCTAAATACTAACCTGAACGAATCATTAGTCTGACTCAGTATGGTCTTTCTGATGGTTATAAACAAATCTACTATATGAAAATAAAAATGTTCCTTTAGAATTCAGTCTAAAGGAACTGTCGGTTATACTTAATGATTAATAATAGTCACTGAGAAAGTTATGCCAGTCATATTGTTTGGCATAAAGAAGCAATTATGTATGATGCCTCATTTTTTTACAGTATTCTAATTTGTAAACCTAGAGATTAAAATTTTTGTTTTAAGAGGTTATACGTATCTTACAAAAATAAACTTTCCATGATATATTTTTAAAAAACACGGTATTAGCTCAAGTCTTTATTAGGATAAGAGCTAAAAAAGAATAATTCAGCTATTTGTTATATTTCCCCTGGGGGTTCAGTTCTATAAAGCTTTTCTAATTTTATAAATATCAATGTAATTTAATGTCCATCTTTCATAATACCTTCAGTGTTCTTTTTCAAACTATGAACTGGAAACTATTACTTCTCTGAGAATAAGAAGTAGAAGAAAAGAGGTGTGATGGGTTTTTATTCCTATTATTTAAAGCACAAAATCTCCAGCTTGTACTACGGCATGTAAAGCATTTTACAATCAACTTCCAAAATACTTTTCCAGTTTCACCTCCATGTTTTCATCCTATTCCCTCTTGCACAGGCCACTGTCTCTATAAAATATGCATCTTCCTTTTCTGTTTGCATAACTCATGCACATGCTTGTGAGATCCAATTCAAACTTCCCCATTTTTCCCTAAGCATAAACAGTCCCTCTCTTCTCTGTTCCCAGAGATTCTAGCATTTGCATCCATAATGAATTAATAATACAGTATATTACAGTAGACTGAGATCCCCTCAAGAGTAGGGAATGTGTGCCATTTATCTTTGTTCTTCAGTGTCCTTCAGGGTGCCTGATACTATGGAGGAACTGGAGTTGGAGATTTTTAATCTCAGCATCTAATCTTATCTTTGTCTTTATAACTAACTCCTTAATTTTGATCAAGTCCTTTCGGCCCTTTTGGGTTGGGAGTATCGTGGTCATAGGCATGTGTCCCTTCAGGCAAGAAGACAATAAAATATGATGAAAGAACATAGAATTTAGAGTAAGAGAGTCATGTAATGAGGATATCAATTTATTGTTAGATAAACTCTTTTATCCCAGTTATTTTTGGAGCAAATACAAAAGGGATTAATAATAACTGCGTCGTGGTTTTGTGGTAAGGATTGAATGAGATATAGCATGTTAAAAGACATCTTGCATAAATTTGACTAGATATCTTCTAAAATATATTAGGAGCTCTAATAATCTATGGATTAAAGAAAAATCTTTTAGAAAGCTTTTCTAAGTACAAAAATAGCTGAATTTTTATCCTAGTTACTTTTTTATCCAGAGAAAAAGTGGTTAAATTGAAGTTTGTCAAAGCAAAGCAGTAAAAATTCTGAACAACTGAAAAGAATGGGATCTTGAATTGAAAGTATTAACTGGAATTGTATAAAATTTGGTTCTAATGGGGATGTTATTAATAGCCTTCAGAATTTTAAAATTTAAGTAGAAAAAAAGAAGAAGAATTTATTCAAAGTTTTACATCTGAATAAGAACTATAGGACAAAAGGAAAATTTTAAAAAAATACTATGGTATGAGAATTGAAGTTTCTGACTAGAAATGGAATGTCAAGGAAGAAAATAATGTTTATCAGAGATCTGCGTAATTTTTTAAAAAATGTTAGGGAAGGTGAGACCTAGACTTTAAAATTCTCATAGATTTAATTTTAAAGCAATTAATTACAAATTCATTTATTTAGATTAAATAACACAGATTGCTAATGTATTGCTTAAAATATGTCAATTAACACTGAAAAACAGTGACTTTTTCTCATGATAACAGTTTCGTAGTTTTCACTTTTAAAAAAATCAATTCCCTTTACAAGTGATTATTTGTTTCTATTTAAAAATATATTTAAACTGTATTTCAGAAGTACATTTATGAAGTGCTTTTCTAAAATCAATAATGTAATTATGGTGATTGTACTCATCTTATTCTCTGTTGAAATTTATTTCAAAGGTCTAAGCTTTTTTTCCTGGTGTTCTTATAAAAAAATTCTAAACATTTATGTCCCAAATTTTTGGTTAAAAGAACAATTTTGTGTGTGTATGTATTAGCATATTTGTATAAACGTCCTCTTCACAATGCACACAAACACATATCTACTTTTGATTTTTTCTTTTTTTTTTTTTTTTGAGACAGACTCTCACTCTGTTGCCCAGGCTGGAGTGCAGTGGCTCAATCTCAGCTCACTGCAGCCTCCGCCTCCTGGGTTCAAGCAATTCTCCTCCTTCAGCCTCCCGAGGAGCCAGGATTACAGGTGTGGGCCACCACACCTGGCTAATTTTTGTATTTATAGTAGTGACAGAGTTTCACTGTGTTGGCCAGGGTGGTCTCGAACTCCTGACCTCAGGTGATCCACCTTGGCCTCCCAAAGTGCTGGAATTACAGGAGTGAGCCACCACACCCAGCCTTCATTTCATTCCCAAGTATATTATGGTATTGTACAATCTGGTCTCTGAAAGACATTGATAAATTAACTCATTTCGGCTCCACCAATCTACTGAAAGTGTGTAACAGCGAGATATCGGCCAAGAGTAAGCATATATTCAAAACTAAATTAAGTATCCTTTTCATCTTTTCAGGAGTCCCATCAAATTTTAGTCACAAAATTAAAGGGGAAAAGGAAAAAGGAAGGAGCAGAATGATGGAGTAGAAGAGTCCACTGATCACCGTCCCCCGCCGACAAGGACACCAATTTAACAACTATCTACACAGAAGAAAGAAAGAAAGAAAAAAAAAAAAAACACCTTCATGAGAACCAGAACCAAAAATCAGATGAGCACTCATAGTAGCTGGTTCTAACTTCACAATGTTGAAAGAGGCACTGAAGAGATAGAAAAAACACTGAAATGCCTATGCCACCCTGCCCCCACCCCCACCCTCCTGCAGTGGCAGCATGGGACAGAGAGCGTCTCTGCGCCCTGGAGAAGAGAGAACACAGTAATTGTGAGGCAATGAACTCAGTGCTGTCCTGGTAGATCAGAAAGGAAATCTGGACCAAACTCAGCTAATGCCCATCCACAGAGGGAGGATTTAAACCAGCCCTAACCAGAGGGAAATTACCTATCCCAGCTACCTGAACTTGAGTTCCTGAAAACCTCCCCTCCAAAGGCTACAGTGCTCTGTGTCTCCAAGTAAACTTGAAAGGCAGTCTAGGCCATAAGAACTGCAACCCTTAGGTGAGTCCTAGTGCTGAACTAGGCCCAGAGACAGTGGACTAGGGCACACGTCACATACTGAGATATAAGCTGGGGCCACCAAGGGAATGCTGGCATTATCCCTTCCCTAACCCCAGGCTGCACAGCTTGTGGCTCTAAAAGAGACCCCTTTCTTCCTCTAGAGAAGAGGACAGGGAAGAACTTTGTCTTGCATATTGGATACCAGCTCAACCACAGCAGGATAGGACACCAGTCAGGGTCATGAGGAAGCAGTTCCAGGCCCTAGCTCCCAGGTGCCATTTCTAGACACATGTGCTGCCTTAAAGGAAAGGAGTCAGTCTTGACAGCATTCAACAGCTGCTAATTGAAGAACCCCTGGACCCTCAACAACCAGCCTGGATACCCAGATACTATGTCAAGGGTCTTGGGTAAGCCTCTGAGACTTGCTGGCTTTAGGTGCAGCATGGTCACAGGTGAGTAGAGCACAAAAGCAGCCTGATGGTATTTCTGATTCCAGGACCTGACCCTTAGATGGCATTTCTGGACCTGCCCTGAAGCAGAGGGGATCCCACTACCCTGAAGGTGAGTCCCAGACCAAGCAACATTCACCAAAAGCTGAATGAAGAGCCTCTGGGATTTAAGGGAACATTGGCAGCAGTCTGGCAGTACTCCCCATGGTGAGGGGTGGCAATAGCTATGGGGTAAGGCTCTTCTGCCTTTGTAAAGGGAAGGGAACAGTAGAAAGGACTGTGTCTTTTCATTTGAGTGCCAGCTCAGAACAGTAAAAAAGAACACAGGATAAACTCCTAAGGTTTTTTGACTGTAATCCCTGACTCCTGGATGGCACATCTGGACCCACCTGGGGCCTGGGAAACATTGCTGCCCTGAAGAGAAGGACACAGGCCTGGCTAGTTTTTCCATCTGCTGATAGTTGTCCCAGGGCATTAAGCAAACATAGGCAGTAGCTAGTGAGTGGTTACAAGAGTTCTTGGGTGAGACCCAGTGCTGTGCTGGCTTCAGGTCGGACCCAGCACAGTCCCAGTGGTGGTGGCCACAGGGATGCTTGTGTCACTTCAACCCCAGCTTCAGGTGGCTCAAAACAGAGAGAAAGACTGTGGTTGTTTGGGAGAATCTAAGGGAAGATTACAAAAGTCTCTGCCTGGTAATCCAGATAATTCTCCCAGATCTTATCCAAGATCATCAAGGTGGTACCTCTAATAGTCTGCAAGAACCACAGCATTACTGGGGCGTGGGGTGCCCTCTAAAACAGATATAGCTTAGATCACAATATCCAAATCCTTCAAAATATCTGGAAAGCCTTCTCAAAAAGAATGGCTACAAATAACCCAGACAGTGAAGACTACAATAAATATCTAAATATTTAATGACCAGACTTTAAAGAACATCAACTAGTATCAACACCATTCAGGAAAAAATGACCTCACCAAATGAACTAAATAATTCACCAGAGACCAATTGTGGAGAAGCAGGAATGTGTGAAATTTCAGAAAGATAATTCAAAATTCTTCAAACTGTGTTGAGGAAGCTCAGAGAAATTTAAGATAAAGAGAATTCAGAATTCTATTAGATACATTTAACAAAGAAATTGAAATAATTAAAAGGAATCAAGTAGAAATTCTGGAGCTGAAATATACACTTGGCATACTGAGGAATGCATCAGGGTCCTTTAATAGTAAAATTGATTAATCATGAGAATTTGTGAGTTTGAAGATAGGCTGTTTGAAAACACATAGTCAGAGGAGACAAAAGAAAAAGAATAAAAAACAATGAAACATGCCTATAGATTCTATAAAAGAGCCTTAAAAGAGAAAATCTAAGAGTTATTGGTGTTAAAGAGGAGGTAGAGAAAAAGATGGGGATATTAATTTTATTCAAAGGGATAATAATACAGAAATTCACAAACCTAAAGAAAGAAATCAGTATCCAAGTACTAGAATGTTATAGAACACTAAGCAGATTTAAAGCAGAGTACCCCAAAGCATTTAATAACCAAACTCGCAAAGATCTAGGATTTAAAAAAAAGAATTCTAAAAGTAGCAAAAAAATAAATAACATACAAGGGAGTTCCAATATATCTGACAGCAGACTTTTCAGTGGAAGCTTAACAGATTAGAAGAGAGTGGTAGGACATATTTAAAGTGCTGAAGGAGAAAACATTTACCCTGGATTAGTATATCTGGCTAACATATTCTTCAAACATGGAGAAAGAAATACTTTCCCAGACAAACAAAAGCTGAACATATCCTTCAAACATGGAGAAAGAAATACTTTCCCAGACAAACAAAAGCTGAACATATCCTTCAAACATGGAGAAAGAAATACTTTCCCAGACAAACAAAAGCTGAACATATCCTTCAAACATGGAGAAAGAAATACTTTCCCAGACAAACAAAAGTTGAGGGATTTCATCAACATCAGACCTGTCTTTCCTATAAGAAATGCTAAAGGGAATACCTCAATTAGAAAGAAAAGGACATTAATGAGCAATAAGTAATCACCTGAGGGCACAAAAACCCACTGGTAATAGTAAGTACACAGAAAAACACAAAGTATAATAACACTGTTACTGTGATATATAAACTATTCTTATCCTAAGTAGAAAGAATAAATAATGAACCCATCAAAACTAATAACTACAACTAATTTTCAAAACATAGTCCAAAAAGATACAACAGAAGCTAAAAAAAGTTACAAAGCAGGGAGGTAAAATTAAGGCATAAATTAAACTTCACAACTTAAAACTAAGTTTTTATTAGTTTTCTCTTTGCTTATTTGTGTGTTTGTTTATGTAAACAGTGTTAAGTTGTTATTAAGTTAAAATAATGGGTTATAAAATAGTACTTGCAAGCCTCATGGTAACATTAAACAAAAGAAATACAATGATTACACGAAACACGTGTTTCCTGTACCTGTTACCTCATGGTAACATTAAACAAAAGAAATACAATGATTACAGGAAACATAAATGTCAAGAAACGAAATCATATAATGAGAGAAAATCACCTTCACTAAAGGAAGGCAGGAAAGAAAGAAATAAGAAAGAGAAGACCACAAAACAACCAGAAAACAAATAACAAAGTGACACAAATAAGTCCTTATTTATCAGTACTATCATTGAATGTAAATGGACTGAACCCTCCAATCAAAAGACACAGAGTGGCTGAATGTATGAAAAAACCAAACCCAATGATCTGTGGCCTATAAGAAACACACTTATCCTATAGAGACACGCACAGACTGAAAATAAAGGGGTAGAAAAAGATATTCTAAGTAAATGGGAAGCAAAAAAAAAAAAAAAAAATACCCCAGGGGTAGCCATACTTATATCATACAAAATAGATTTCAAGACAAAAACTATAGTAGATTAAGAAGGTCAGTATACAATGATAAAGGGATCAATTCAGCAAGAGGATATAGCAATTTCAAATTTATATGCAACCAACACCGGAGCACTCAGAAATATAAAGCAAATATTTTTAGAGCTGAAGAGAGAGATAGGCCCCAGTGCAATAATATCTGGGGACTTCAACATCGCATTTGCAACACTGGGCAGGACTTTCAGACAGAAAATCAACAAACATTGGACTTAATCGGTACAATAGATCAAACCAAAGGGAATCCAAATTCCCTTAGATATTTTCAAAACATTTCGTCCAAGGACTGCAGAATACACATTTTTTCTTCAGTACATGGATCATTTTCAAGGATAGACCATAAATTAAGTCATAAAACAACTGTTAAAACATTCAAAAAATTGAAATAACACAAAGCATCTTCTCTGACCACAATGGAATAAAAATAGAAATTAATAATGAGAGAAATATGGGAAACTGTATTAGTCCGTTCTCACACTGCTATAAAGAAATACCTGAGCCTGGGTAATTTATTAAAAAAAAGAGGTTTAATTGTCCCATGGTTTCACAGGCTGTCCAGGAAGCATGGCTGGGGAGACCTCAGGAAACTTTCAATAATGGCAAGAGGTGAAGGGGAAGCAGCATGTCTTATGTGGCTGGAGCAGGAGGAAGAGGAGAGAGGCAGGAAGTGCTACATAC
Organism: Pan paniscus; assembly: GCF_029289425.2. Taxonomy (NCBI): domain Eukaryota; kingdom Metazoa; phylum Chordata; class Mammalia; order Primates; family Hominidae; genus Pan; species Pan paniscus. The sequence goes on from NC_073252.2 coordinate 43,988,667, forward strand.
TTTTAAACAATCGGATCTCATGTTAGCTCACTCACTATCACAAGAACAGCAACAAAAAGAACATCCACCCTCGCGATCCAATCACTTCCCATCAGGCCCCACCCCCAACATTGAAAATTACAATTAGATTGAGATTTGGGTGGAAACACAGACCCAAACCATGTAGAAACGATACAAACACATGAAAATTAAACAATATTCTCCTGAATAACCAGCAGGTCAATGAAGAAATTAAGAAGAAAATTGAAAAATTTATTGAAACAGATAATTGAAACACAACATACCAAAACCTAAGGGATACAGAAAAGTAGTACTCAGAGGGAAGTTTATCCCTGTAAGTGTGATACATTAAAAAAGAAGAAAAACCTTAAGCACTCTAACAGTGCATCTTAAAGAACTAGAAAAGCGAGAACAAACCAAATCCAAAATTAGTAGAAGGAATGATAAAGATCAGAGCAAAAATAAATAAAATTGAAATGAAAAAACAATATGAGAGATAAATAAAACAAAAAGTTGGGTTTTTTAAAGTGAAACAAAATTGACGAATCTTAGGCAGACGAGGAAAAAAGGAAAGAAGATACAAATAATTGCAATCAGAAATGAAAAAGGAGACATCACAAGAGATACTCCAAAATTTGAATGATTATTAGTGGCTTCTATGAGCAACTATATGCCAGTGAATTGAAAAATCTAGAAGACACGGACAAATTTCTAGACACTTAACAACCTACTGAGATTGAACCAGGAAGAAATACAAAACCTGAACAGACCAATAACAAGAAATGAGATTGAAGCTGTAATAAGTCTCTCACTAAAAAAAAGCTCAGGATCCAATAGCTTCACTGCTGAATTCTACCAAACATTTAAAGAGAAACTAACATGTATACTACTAAACTATTCTGAACAATAGAGAAGGGAATACTTCCAAACTCATTCAACAGGCCACCGTTATCTTGATACCAAAACCAGACAGACACATCAAAAAAGAAAACTACAGGCAAATATCTCAGATGAATATTGATGCAAAAATCCTCAACAAAATACGAGCAAATTAAATTTTAAAATATATTAGAAAAATCATTCATCAGGACCAAATGGGAATTATCTCTGGGATGCATGGATGATTCAACAGGCTCAAATGAATCAATGTGATACATCATATCAACAGAATAAAGGATGAAAACCATATGATCATTTAAACTGATGCTGAAAAAACATTTGTTAAAATTCAACATCCCTTCATAATGAAAATGCTCAAAAAACTGGGGATAGAAGGAACATACTTCAATATAATAGAAGCTATATATGACAGACCCAGAGCTAGTATACTAAATCAGGATAAACCAAAAGCCTTTCCTCTAAGATCTGGAACATTAATAGAATGCCCACTGTCACGATTATTATTCAACATATTACTGGAAGTTCTAGCTACAGCAATCAGACAAGCGAAAGATATAAATGGTATCCAGGCTGGAAAGAAGTCAAATCCTTGTTTGCAGATTATATGATCTTATATTTGGAGAAATCTGAAGATTCCACAAGAAAGCTATTAGAACTGACAAACAAATTCAGTAAAGTTGCAAGATACAAAGCCAACATACAAAAATAACTAGAATTTCTATATACCAACAGTGAACAGTGAGAAAAAGAAATATAAAAAATCCCATTTACAATAGCTAAACATAAAATTAAATACCAAGGCATTAACTTAGCGAAAGAAGTAAAATATCTCCCTGATGGAAATTACAAAACACTGATGAAAAAAATTGAAGAGGCCACCAAAAAATGGAAAAAGATTTCATGTTCCTTAGTTGGAAGAATCAATATTGTTAAAATATCCATTCTACCTAAAGCAATCTACAAATTTAATTCAATCTCTATCAAAATACCAATGGCACTCTTCATGGAAATAGAAAAAAAAGGTCTTAAAATTTATATGGAATCACAAAAGGCCCAGAATGGTCAAAGATGTCCAAAGCAAAAAGAACAAAGCTAGAGGAATCATGTTACCTGCCTTCAACTTGTTCTACAGAGCTATAGTAATCAAAACACGGTGCTGGCATAAAAACAGACACATAGACCAATGGGACAGAATAGAGAACTCAGAAACAAATCCACGTAACTACAGTGAACTCATTTTTGACAAGAACACACATTGAGGAAAAGACAGTTTGTTCAATAAATGGTGCTAGAAATACTGGACATCCATATGCAGAAGAATGAAACTATACCCCTATCTCTCGCCTTATGCAAAAATCAAATCAAAATGAATGAAACACTTAAATCTAAGATCTCAAACTATGAAACTACTACAAGAAAACATTGAGAAAAATCTCTGGGACATTGGTCTGGGCAACAATTTCTTGAGCAGTACTCCACAAACACAGGGAACCAAAGCAAAAATGGACAGTTTGGATTAAGTTAAATTAAAAATCTTCTGTACAGCATAGGATACAGTTAACAAAGTGAAGAGACAACCCACAGAACAGGAAAAAATATTTGCAAACTACCCATCTGACAAAGGATTAATAACCAGAATATATAAGAATCTTAAATAACTCTATAGGAAATAATCTAATAATCTCATCAAAAACTGGGCAAAAGATTTGAATAGGCATTTCTCAAAAGAAGACATACAAATGACATACAAGCATATTATAAAAAGATGCTCAGTCTCATTGATCATCGAAAAAATGCAAATCAAAACTCCAGTGAGATATCACTGTAATTTTGAGTATAAGCCAAAGTAGCTTATATTCAAAAGACAGGTAATAAAAATGCTGGCGAGGATGTGCAGAAAATGGAACCCTCATACACTGTTGGTGGGAATGAAAATTAGTACAGTCACTATGGGGAACAGTTTGGAGGTTCCTCAAAAACTTAAAAATAGGGCTGCTTTATGACCCAGCAATCCCACTTCCAGTTATATACCCAAAGGAAAGAAAATCAGTACCTCAAAGAGATGTCTGCACTGCCATTGTTCCGAGAGCACTAGTCACAATTGCTGAAATCTGGAAGTAAAATAATTGCACATCAAAAGACGAATTGCTAAAGAAAATGTGGTACATATATAAATACACAACGGGGTACTATTCACCCATAAAAAAGAATGAGATCTAGTCATTTGCAACAACATGGATGAAACTGGAGATGATTGCGTTAAGTGAAATAAGACAGGCACAGAAAGACAAACATCACATGTTCTCACATATTTGTGAAATGTATACATTAAAACAGTTAAACTCCTGGACACAGAGGGTAGAAAGATGGTTACCAGAGGCTGGGAAGGGTAGTGGGGAGTAGGGGGTGAGGGATATTAAGGATGGTTAATGGGTACAAAAAGTAAAGACAATAAATAAGACCTACTATTTGGAAGCACAACAGGGCGACTATAGTCAGTAAAAACAACTGTACACTTTAAAATAACTTAAAGTGTATAATTGGATTGTTTGTAACTCAAAGGATAAATGGTTGAGGGGATGGATATCCCATTCTCCATGATGTGCTTATTTCACCTTGCATGCCTGTATCAAAACATCTCATGTAAGCCATAAATATATACATCTACTATGTACCCACACAAAATTTAAACATAATAATGAAAGGGTAATTAGGCTTATAGGAAACCTTTCTCAATGTCCTACTTGTTTAATTTGTAGGATGACCATAATAAAATAATATTTTATTTCTTTCCTGCATATATTGTGGTTTAAACTATCTATCACATGACTATTTAATCTAATGCCACCCTAAAGGTAGATGGTCTAAGACCTCATTTATAAGTATTGTTAGATCAATACATAACTATATAAACTATATTTACTATGAATTTTCCTAACTCTTAAACTTGTAAGGCAAGTAGAAGTAAATTACCATAGACTTCAAATGATAACTTTAGTGATCATTTTATTTCACTCAATTATGTAAATTTTGTGTAAGCTAGTAACTGTAAAATCTACTTTTTATAAAAAGAATGTTCAAAAAATGTTTATTCGATTTACTTATAGTTTAGAATTTTTGGAATTTATTGCTGCACTTACATTTACATATTACATATCAAAATAGTATTGATTTCTTGACATGTACTAGAAAAAATAATGACAAAATATAGATTACTTGAGAATTGGAAGTTTGAGCGTAAAAAGCTATCATAGGTACTATGTCAGCAACACTGACATCTTGTTAGGGAGACTTTAAAGTATGAGTTCCATTTGACGTATCTTCTAGACAATTCAATTGAGAGTGTCCTACAGGGTATTGCTTTGTGTTTCTATGATATAGTAAGAAAATTATTTCATAGGGCAAAATAGACATCATCTAAATGATTTTATTAAAAATCTTATAAACTAAAGATTACATTTAAATCTTGGAAAAATCAGTCATTCCAAATGATTTCTACATGATGATGTAATTTAGAAGTTGGGAATTCAGTGCCGTCATCCCAGTGACTTTTGGTCAACCAAATAGTGAACTTAACCAACCTCTTTCACATTGTTGTGATACAGAATCTGCCAGGGCTGAGGACATACATTATTATATTGAAAAATAATGTGGCATGTTTTACTTTTTTGTTTCAGACCTTTTGGGAACTTATTTGCAAAGAAGTCCCCGCCATAAAGATCTATAATCTTTTCAACAACCTATTTGGGAAAATGCATGATAGGGCAGTGAAAAACATTATGTTCTAAGACAAAGGCCTAATATTATCATGAGCAGCCTAGAGTGACGGAGAGAACACTAAATGCTGACTGGGTGCTGTTTTCAATGTGATCATCAAGTGGCCATGTGACCTTCAATGGATGCCAGCTTTCCATGAGGCTTCAACTCCTCATTAACGAAAGAGCAAAATAATACTTACCTCAACTTCTTTCTAGGGCTATAGAGAAAAAAAAAATGTTTAGAAAGAATGTAATATTTTAAGAGAGCATATTGTTCTTTATTGCCATAATAAAAGTAATCATAATCTACATTATGAGGATCACCTTGGTATAGTATTAAGCATGACACTGAGAAACAGGCGATGAGAGTTTCAGTTATGCCTTCTGAATTTATTATTGGTTGACCTTGGAAAAGCTCCTTAACTTCTCTGCATCTCTTTTGCTGCTTTTGTAAAAAGCAAATGAAAAGACAACACATTAATCATGGCAGGAAACTGGAAATTACAATCTTTCCAGGTTAAAACCACATGTTTTGAAGTAAAATCTTTTAGTCTAAAATTTTTTTAAGATAATGGATAATGAATTTTCAATAATAATAATAGCATATTCTCAATAATAATAATACTTAAATATATTGAACTTCTACATCATTTAGGAAATATGCTACTTTATATGTATGTTATTTAGTCTTCAGAAAAAAACACTCTGAGAGATATTATTTTTGTCATTTCACCACTAAGGAATCTGAATTTGAAAGGTTAAGTAACCTTATCAAACTCATAGAGAGACTAGCAATAAGTTTGAGATTTAAATACAGTATGATTCTAAAGCACAGGTTTTGAACCATCATGTTCCAATATTCTCAATATAATATAATAGCTCTGGGTATGAATAAACAGTTTCAGTTTGAGTCTGTAAAAGATCAGTGGTAATTCAAGAACAAAAACAATTTAGTCTTTAAAAGACACAACAGTTGTGCCCTACTTGAAATTTTACCTCTCTTTATACTTTATTTACACTGTGCCCAGCATATAGGAGCTGGATGTTTTATACTTGAAACAGGGTTAATAGCACTTGGTTATATGATTTGACAGTCAGCTTATATGTCCATTCACCTCACTTGAGACTTCTAGACCACACTGCCAAAATATCCATTTTAGTTCTGAGAAAAAATATATTAGAGAACTGTGGAGAGAGGGAACCAAAGTTAGTTTAGGCATGAAATTGTTCTGAGCTGAGAATTTTGCCCCTAGGAATTTTAAGCAAATATGGATCCACTTCTCCATGAATTAGAAACATTTGTAGTTTCCTACATAGTGCAGACGTGAGGATTTCTTTTATTCTTTTGTTCTTTATTCTTTAATTAGAAGAATTAAATTGAATGGTTCCTGCGAGACTTATGGCAGATTGTACTTTCCAATATAGCTACAACAATATTTCCCAACACTTACGCTCAACTGCAATGTAATCTTGTCTTTTGGAAACTGCAGAGGATTGGAAAATGGGCAGAAAAACAGTTGTATATATTACATGTCACATGTTACATGTTACATGATTCAGTCATTGGGTGAGGTGACAGCAGATCACAATTTATTTTTTCCTTAGCACTTTGAGACCTGACTCTACCTCTAAAAACATTTATTCATAGAACAAGCAAAGCAACCGTAGAGAACTGACTACAGCCAAGAGTTGTTCTAAGAAGGGTATTAAAAAGTCTTCACCTCCTACATTCAGCTGGAGCAAGAACAAGGACATTTTCTACTTTGGAAATAGGAGCAAGGGTTCTGAGGGAAGAGCAACTGGTGCCATTGGTCTCTGGCTTGTCCACTAGCTCAAATTGTAGGTTTTCCTCCTTTTTACATTTAATGTCTATGGGTTGAAAAATAAACAACTTAGTTCAGCTATGTGGATCGGCTAAAAAAAATAATGAAAGACCATAATTAAAAATGTACTGAAGTTACTTTAGAAAACATTCAGCAGCAGTTGCCTAGATTTTACTTTTTGCTGCACCTATTTTTTTCTCAGATAGAAGTGTATACTCACATCTAACAAATAGCTTTTTGACATTTTTGTTAACCGGTCACTGTACTAGATGGCAATGAGTGAATCAGGAAGATCTTCCCTACCCTCATGTGGCTGACATTCTAGTAGAAAACATAAACATAACATTAAATTACATTGCAAGAAGTATTTGGAAGTAAGCACTGAGTTCTCTAAGAGTATAAAACAGGAAGCCATAACCTAAAATTGAGTTTGGAGGGCCATTTTTTTTTAATGACAGTGATATGTAATCAGAGACAAAGAAGATGAGTAACCATTGACAGGGTCAGGTTGAGAGGAGGACCACAATAATTTCTGTCAGTGGGAAGAACAAGTAAAAAGTTCTTGCAGTGGTGGGGAGCATGACACATTCGAGCTAATGAAAATTATTCAATGGTTCTATGAGGCAGAAAGCCAGAGGAAATGATCAGAAATGAATGTAGAGAGGGAGGGAGGATCATATGCAGGGATATTTAGGCTTTGTTAAGAGTTCTGCACTTTATCCAAAATACATGGAGAACCCATTAAAGAGTTTTAAAATGAAGAAGAGTAAAACGGGATTTGGTGTGTGTTTGTTTGCTTTGTTTTGAAAGACCATTGCAGCTATGTTGTGGATAATGGATTGGGGGAGGTAAGAGAAAATGCTCCTAAACCACGATGTTAGTTAGGAGGTTTGGTAGAACAGTTAAGCAAAGAGGTAATGGTGGCTTTGATTAGGATGGAGAAAAGATAATAGATGCTAAAGTATATTTAGGAAGTAGATTTAAAATGACTTAACAATGAATTGAATGAGGAGTGAGAGTTATTTTGGCAACAAAGATAAATCCAGATTATTGGCATGAAGGTTGATGTCTTTTCAAAATATCAAGAAATGTTTTGTGTTATTGGGTTTGAAATAACTAAAGACATCTAAGTAGAGATTGTGAGAAATCAGTAGATAGGGGCCAGCAGTATATTTTACACCAGAGGAAAAGTTGGGCATGAAAAATAAAATCTGAAGAGGGCTTGAAACAAAAGCTTATGGATGCACATATAAATGTATATGTGTATATGTTCGCACATATGTATTTCCCATATGATTGTTGTAATAAAGTTCTCACAAAAAATACCTATTTGTTATTTGCTTTCTATATAATTCCTTTTAATGATTGGAGATTTTTTTAAAGACTAAGTTGTGAGTGACTCTTAGAGATCATAAGGACAAGTCTTTTATGAACTATAGAAACTCCTCTTGTAATAATCTTGGGAGGTGCTGGTTAAGCATCTGTTTCCATATTCCAGATAACAGGAAACTCACTACATTAGGGAATGGGCTAGTTCATTATGGAATGCTTCACTGGAGGGATAAAATCATTTCTTACATACATGGGTCATAGTTTTTTTGTATAAAACACCATTAAATAGAAACTTCTCTATTTTTATGATACCTTTTCAAACACTGTGACTGGTGTTGTGCATGTCCAAACACTATCTCTTGAGGTAAAACTCCTCATTTTTTCCCTCCACCTCCTCACCAACTTGTAACATGGTTTTCTAGTTCTTCTGGGTAGTTTTTGAATGGATGCATAGTGGTTGGTAAATATATTCCTTTAAATATTTCATATATATACATATACATATATATATATATGAATGCAGAAGTGGTCTCTCGGTACATATAGTTTTGTAAAAAGTTAGAAAGAATATATAGAAGAAAACAATAATGGATTAACTCCCACTAAGTTAGAAAGAGTACATAGTAAAGTCATTAGGAGTGTATAATCTAGAACCAGATTACTATGGTTTAAATTGCTTTGCCCATACTTACTATGTATAACTGGAAAACTATTTGATTCCTTGTAACTACCGTATTTTAATTTTTTAAATGAGGGGAATAATATTATCTATTTATGGAAAGTTTTTACATAATTTATTATATACATAGGTCTATACAGTGCCTGGCATGTATCAAATACTTTATAAGTGGTAGATATTATTAGGGTAACTATTTTTTAAAATGATTTGTTCATTCATTTATTAAACAAGAACTTTTTGAGTCCTAACTATATCAGCCTGAAGGCTGAATGCTAAGGATAAATTGCTGGCCAATATAAACAAGTACAAACAAGTTCTTGCATTCACGAATTTTATACTCTACTTGAACTATAAGTTGTTTGATGTGTTATTTTGGTTTTACTGATATTAAAAAGAAAAGTGGCAACATGTGCCTTAAGGACTTGTATTAATTCATTCTCATGCTGCTATGAAGAAATACTCGAGACTGGGTAATTTACAAAGAAAAGAGGTTTAAGCCAGATGCAGGTCGGGTGCAGTGGCTCACGCCTGTAATCTCAACACTTTGGGAGGCAGAGGTGGGCAGATCACAAGGTCAGGAGATTGAGACCATACTGGCCATCATGGTGAAACCCTGTCTCTACTAAAAATACAAAAATTAGCTGGGTATGGTGGCATGCACCTGTAATCCCAGCTACTCAGGAGGCTGAGGCAGAAGAATTGCTTGAACCCAGGAGATGGAGATTGCAGTGAGCCGAGACCCCGCCACTGCACTCCAGCCTGGCGACAGAGCGAGACTCCATCTCAAAAAAAAAAAAGAAAAAGAAAAAGAAAAGATGTTTAATTGACCCACAGCTCCACATGGCTGGGGATGCCTCAGGAAACTTACAATCATGGTGGAAGGCACCTCTTCACAGCGCAGTAGGAGAGAGAATGAGCACAGAGCAAAGTGGAAGACCCCTTATAAAACCATCATATCTCATAAGAGCTCACTCACTATCCTGAGAACAGCATGGGGGAAACCGTCCCCATGATTCAATTATCTCCACCTCATCCTGCCCTTGACACATGGGGATTACTACAATTCAAGGTGACATTTGGGTAGAGACCAGAGCCAAACCATATCAGGACTTTAAAAAGGTAATATTTTCCTCTAAAATCCAAATTAATACCAGTGAAGGACACTAACAATAAAAAGCATATAACCTAGTATTATCCAAGAGCTTATCTCACTATCCTTGCTGAACCCAAAGATCACAACAACCACACAGCAAACCTCCAGGCAGTCCTCACTTAAAGGCCTTTTTCAACAAGCCAGTTCCTACAAGCCCATCTTTCTTTGTTTTCTACATCTGTTCAATATGTAATTATTGATACATAATATTTTATATATTTATAGAGTACACATGATATTTTGTTCCATGCATAGAAGGTATTATGTTCAAGTGAGGGTATGTGAAGTATTCATCACCTTGAGTATTTATCATTTCTATGTATTGGAAACATTTCAAGTTCTCTTCTAGCTACTGTGAAATATACACTGCTTCAATAGAGTATGTGATGCTGTGATCTGTCTCAGTCAGTAGAAATTATTATTTGCTTAGCTATATTTAAGTGTTGGGATGATCCTTATTATTTCTGTTATGTATCCAAGCACATTACATAAGGTGTCTCATGTTTGCAAATAGAAATTCTGCTCTATCTCCATGAATATTTATTGATATAGAATAAACATATTCTCTTTCTAAATGCTTTTGAAAAGCAGTCATAATTTATGTGTAGTTTAGCCTTTCAAATTTCAAATAGGCTTTTCCAACTTGATCTAACATAAAACATATTTAAAGTGCCAGTTATCTTAAACCTGAGACTTATAGTAATAATGTATGATCTGCTTCATCTCACTTGATTAATTAGACTAGGGTTGTACATCCATAATAATGAATAATTATACTCTGTCATTGTAAGCTAATTCTCAAAGATTCTTTACATGGAGAAAATCCCACCTTCACCCTTCAGAAAAAAAAAACACACACTATGGCTGAAACAAATTAGGGTTTTACTATTATCTCTTAAAATGAAGTCATAAGATGGGCCATTCAAGACTGATATCATCAAGGACCTACACTCCTATCTTTCTGATCAGTCATCTTTAGATTGTCTTTATTGCCTTATAGTCATGAGACAGCAGATTCATATTCAGCTTCTTGTCAGTGAAAGCCTTTGGAAGACGTAATATTTGAGCTTGGAGCTCCTAAATTATGAAAGAGTTAGCCACATTACTTGTTGGAATAAGAGAATTGAAGGCAGAAGGGACAGAAAATGGAGATAGTGATAAGCAGAAATGTTCAAGAGGAAGAAAGCAGGCCAGTTCAATGGCCCACGGTGATCAATGGAAATATGGCATAATAAGAGATCCGAGGTCATCTGGAATCTTGGAGTCATGAGAAGAAGGAAGATTTCTGTTCTAGAAATCCAGGAAGATTTCTGTTCTAGAAATTCAGTAAGATTTCTAGGCATGGAATTGACATGTTCTAATTTACCATATTAAAGAGCATCTTGGATTCCATGTAGATAAGATAAACCATTAAAGACATTACTGACATAAGAAAATCAAATTAAAAATTTAGTTTGGCCATTGTGGAAGACAGTGTGGTGATTCCTCAAAGACCTAAAGACAGGAATATCATTTAACCCAGAAATTTCATTACCAGGTATATACACAAAGGAATAAAAATCATTATGTTATAAAGGCACATGCATGTGTATGTTAATTGTAGCACAATTCACAATAGCAAATACATGGAATCAACTTAAATGTCCATCAATGGAAGTTTGGATAAAGAAAATGTGGTACATATACACCATGGGATACTATGCAGCCATAAAAAAATAATAGGATCGTGTCCTTTGCAGAGCATGGAAGGAACTGGAAGCCATTATTTTTAGCAAATCAACACAGGAACAAAAAACCAAACACCACATGTTCTCACTTATAAGTGGGAGCTAAATGGTGAGAATACCTGGACACATAGAGGGAAACAACACACACTAGGGCCTTCTGTAGGGTGGAGGGTGGAGGTTGGGAGGAGGGAGAGAATCAGGAAAAATAACTAATGGGTACTAGGCTTAATACCCGGGTGATGAAATATTCTGTACAACAAGCCCCCATGACACAAGTTTGCTTATGTAGCAAACCTGCTTTTGTACCACTGAACTTAAAATAGTGGTTTAAAAAGTAGTGAAAAAGTAGCCATGCTCACAGGACAGTCATATCTGTGTTAAACTGTTAACCTTCAGGGATAGCAAATGGGGCATCTTTCTTGCCTCCCCCTAAATTAATATAGATATTTCCCTTCGTTGTTTATAAGGACACCAATACAAAATTTTAATATAGACAAGACAAGGAAATAGAGAAGATGATCTTCAATCCCATTTGTTATCTGCAGTTCTTTCTTTTCATATGGTGCTACTTGCTCATGTAGTTTTACAATAAAACTATCATAACTGGAGATAAATGAGGAACCCAAGCCTTAATGATCTCCAAAAGAATTTTGACTTGGGATAGGTACTAAAATCTCAAAGCTTGTTCTATGCTTCTTTTTGTTTTGTTTCGGTTTTTTGAGATGGAGTTTCGCTCTTGTTGTCCAGGCTGATGTGCAATGATGCGATCTCAGCTCACCGCAACCTCCGCCTCCCGAGTTCAAGCGATTCTCCTGCCTCAGTCTCACGAGTAGCTGGGATTACACGCCCGGCTAATTTTGTATTTTTAGTAGAGTTGGGGTTTCTCCACTTTGGTCAGGCTGGTCTCGAACTCCCAACCTCAGGTGATCCACCCACCTCAGCCTCCTGAAGCACTGGGATTACAGGTGTGAGCCACTGTGCCCGGTCTCTATGCTTCTTTAAGAAAGCCCATTCTGTCTTAATAAATGTCATTTTGTTTCACAATTTTGCAGATTTGTAGGCTTTTTTCATAATGAAATATATTCTTATTAAAAACTAATAAAATAACCATAGTTTCCACTTATTAAATGACTACAACATGCCAGACACTGTGACAAAGGCTTTATATTTCTCATCACATTTAACCTACTAGAATATAAGTCCCCTGCAGACAGTGAGGTCTACCTGTTTTGCTCATTCTTGCCTTCTTAGTATGTATAACAGTCTTCAAGTCAGTTGCCACTTCACCATTATTCATTAAATATGAGATTAATCCTCACAAAACCCCTATGCATGGGCATTATTTGCCCCTCTTCGCTTGTTGAGAAACTAAGGCTGAACAAGTTTGAGCAACTTGCTGAAAACAGTATAGCTGGTGACAGAGTTCACAGCCAGGCCACAGCCCTGTGATTCTGGAGTCTGTATCTTTAGCTTTTCCTGCCTCTATTGTTCAATATGTATTTATTAAATATTTTTAAACCCTGAAAACATCTTTAAAATAAATGTATGTTCACATGTGGCTCATTTTACATTTTTAGTTTGCCATATAATTATCAGTAATAAGTGGTAGATGTAAAAATATATATCTCTGGACCTGAAGCATTTGGGTCATTACTTTGGTTAAATGGTATTGTCAGTAATTATTTACTTTGAAATATAGGTAACAAATAACTCTGAAGATCTGATGTTTCCCAAAAAGAGTTTTTGTTGTTGTTGTTGTTGTTTTACCAGTTGCTATATTTACATTTCACTTGAAGAGAGAATTTTTTTTTAAAGAATAGATATTTTCTTCAGAATTTATATTTTCTTTTCTGCCTGACTCTCAAAAATAATCCAAATAGTGTAGCATAACATATCAAAGCCTAAATTTCTCCCAGTACAGTACCATCTTCCAAAAAAAGCAAGACATCACCCACACAAGAAGGCTTTTATTTTAACGAATGGCTTAACCCACAAAAAATACTATTGGGGTATCCTTTAAGTATTCACCTCATTTATAGATACATAGACCAATGTTAAGCATGTTTTCCTTTCCCCACCACCTCTCTCTCTTTCTCTCTCTCTTACACACACACACACACACACACACACACACCTCAATGCCATTATTAGGGGAGTTATGTACTCGCCTTCTTTACAGAGGGTTGGAAAACCTGGTTGATTTTTTTGCAATGTTTATATGTTTTGAAATGCATAACTACCTTTAGAGATTCTAAGTTCACTTTTTTCTACAGTTACTAGCAGAGCATAATGCTTGCTAGAATGATTCTACTGCCAAATGAAGAAAGATTGAGCATTAGGAAAAGGTGATGCTTTGCACATCCATCAATCACAAACTCTTCTACAACTTGAAAATTTCACAGTATCTAATTTCAATAAAGCAGTGTTACTGAGGCATACAGTTTCGTGATTTTTAAGTTGAAAAGGACACTAGACATTCTAAGCTGAAATATAATTTCAGTGTTTTTCTGGAATAAATAAATATTTCAAGGGCTCAAAGATAGTGTTTCCTCTGCCCTTCTCTTGAAAGCTACATGATATATGTTAAGTATATTTTTTTAAAAAAGACCTTATATTTATTTCATTATTATTCTGTTAATATTCACATAACTTCTAGGCACTGTAAAACTACTGCCTGTAAAGTTTCAAATATGTTAATTTACTATATTTTATTGTAGCTCTGATAACTATTACCCAACAGTTAATAATTATTTTAATAGAATTCTAAGAGTGTTGAAATAAAATGGTTTTCTGCTAAAATCCATTTCTCTAGTAAAGCCATTAGCTGAATTATGTCAACTAGGTAATTATCTAAATTTCAAAGAGCTTTGAGAGAAGCACAGTCTGTATCCTTTGCTAACCAGTCTTCATATATATTTTCTCTAAGAGAAACTATGTAATATTCCTTTCCAACTTTCTTCATAGGACTTATTTTCCATTTGGTAAAATCACAACTTTTTATATCATCTTGAAAAATGAAATCATAGAACAAAGTTTTTTTATGAATGTATCTATTTTCCAACCTCTTTTCACAAAGGATATAGTACTACTTACGTATAATACAAAAGATAAAATGAATAGACATTGAATTTAAAGCAAGATAACCTAAGAATATAAGGGGGAGAATGAAATTAGCATAGAGAATTAGACAATTAAGAGCAAGTGATCCTCAACAATGGCTAAAAATAGTTCACAAATGTGTTCCATACTTCAAAGATTGACATTAGGAAAACATAACTTTATATTTTCCAGTTTCTAATTATTCTGATCATCACTATGCTATTTGGTAGACAGAATTCTAAAATAGTCTTGGCCCTTGTATACCTACAACTACTTCCACTCCCACTTATTCAATCAAACAGTAGCCTAAGTATTGCTGTGAAGAGATTTTACAGAAAAATTAAATTCCCAATTCAGTTAACCTTAAAATAGATAGATTATCTTGGTGAGCCTGACCTTGCCACATGAACCCTTTAAATCTGGGTCTAAATGTTAAACATGGAGAAGTCAAAGATTAGAAGTGTGAGATGAATTCAACGTGAGGGAAATTATCTGCAGCTAACTTTGAATGCAGAAGGAATCATGTTGCTTGGAATGTAGTCAACTTGTAGGAGTTCAAAATGAACCCTGGCAGATAGCCAGAAAGGGAATGGAAACCTCAGACCTACAGCTGCAAGAATAGAATTCTGCCAACCTAAATGAGCTCAGGAGCTTATATTTATCTTGAGCCTTCAAACACAAACTCTATTTCCCACCCAATACTATTTCAACCTTGTGAAACACAGTAAAGATTATCACCATATTGTACTAGATCCACAATATTTGAGCTAACGAGTGAGTGTTATACACATTTTGTGGTAATTTGTTACACAGCAATAAAAACTAATACACTGTACAACTCCCAGTCCACAACCTGCCATTCATTTTATATATATAAAATAATTATATATATTTATATATATAATTATATATAATATAGATTATATATATTTTTTAAGTTCTGGGATACATGTGCAGAATCTGGAGGTTTGTTACATAGGTATATATGTGCCACGGTGGTTTGCTGCACGCATCAGCACATCATCTAGGTTTTAAGCCCCACATGCATTAGGTATTTCTCCTAATGCTGTCCTTCCCTTTGTCTCCCACCCCCTGACAGGCCCTAGTATGTGATGTTCCCCTCCCTGTGTCCGTGTGTTCTCGTTGTTCAACTCCCACTTATGAGTGAGAACATGTGCTTTTTGATTTTCTCTTCCTGTGTTAGTTTACTGAGAATGATGGTTTCTAGCTTCATCCATTTCCCTTCAAAGGACAATAACTCATTCTTTTTTGTGGCTGCATAGTATTCCATGGTGTATATGTGCCACATTTTCTTTATCCAGTCTATCATTGATGGTCATTTGGGTTGGTTCCAAGTATTTGCTATTGTAAATAGTGCTACAATAAACATAAGTGTGCATGTGTCTTTATAGTAGAATGATTTATAAGACTTTGGGTGTATACCCAGTAATGGGACTGCTGGGTCAAATGATATTTCTGGTTCTAGATCCTTAAGGAATTGCCACACTGTATTCCACAATGGTTGAAATATTTTACACTCGAACCAACAGTGTAAAAGCGTTCCTATTTCTCCACATCCTTGCCAGCATCTGTTGTTTCCTGACTTTTTAATGATCGCCATTCTAACTGTCATGAGGTGGTATCTCATTGTGCTTTCAATTTTCATTTCTCTAATGACCAGTGATGATGAGCTTTTCTTCATATGTTTGTTGGCCACATAAATGTCTTCTTTTGAGAAATGTGTGTTCATATACTTCACCCACTTTTCGATGGGGTTGTTTCTTTCTTGTAAATTTTGTTTAAGGTCCTTGTAGATTCTGGGTATTAGACCGTTATTAGACAGATAGATTGCAAAAACTTCCTTTCATTCTGTAGGTTGCTTGTTCATGCTGATGATGGTTTCTTTTGCTGTGCAGAACCTCTTTGGTTTAATTAGATCCCATGTGTCAATTTTAGCTTTTGTTGCCATTGCTTTTAGTGTTTTAGTCATGAAGTCTTTGCCCATGCCTATGTCCTGAATGGTATTGCCTAGGTTTTCTTCTAGGGTTTTTATGGTTTTAGATCTTACAGTTAAGTCTTTAATCCCCCTTGAGTTAATTTTTGTATAATGTGTGAGGAAGAAGTTCAGTTTCAGTTTTCTGCATATGGCTAGCTACTTTTCTCAATACCATTTATTCAATAGGGAATCCTTTCCCTATTGTTTGTTTTTGTCAGGTTTGTCAAAGATCAGATGGTTGTAGATGTGTGGTATTATTTCTGAGGCCTCTGTTCTGTTCCATTGGCCTATATATCTGTTTTGGTACCAGTACCATGCTGTTTTGGTTACTATAGCCTTGTAGTATAGTTTGAAGTCAGTTAGCATGATGCCTCAAGCTCTATTCTTTTTGCTTAGGATTGTCTTGTCTATATAGGCTCTTTTTTGGTTCCATATGAAATTTAAAGTAGTTTTTTTCTAATTCTGTGAAGAAAGTCAATGGTAGCTTGTTGGGAATAGCACTGAATCTATAAATAACTTCAGGCATTATGGCCATTTTCACGATACTTTTTTTTCGTATCCATGGGCATGGAATGCTTTTCCATTTGTTTGTGTCCTCTCTTATTCTGAGCAGTGGTTTGTAGTTCTCCTTGAAGAGATCCTTCATGTCCCTTGTAAGTTGTATTCCTAGGTATTTTATTGTCTTTGTAGCAGTTGTGAATGGGAGTTCACTCATGATTTGGTTCTCTGGTTTTTCTATTATTGGTGTATAGGAGTGCTTATGATTTTTGCATATTGACTTTGTATCTTAAAACTTCACTGAAGTTGCCTATCAGCTTGAGATTTTGGGCTGAAATGATGGGGTTTTCTAAACATACAATCATGTCATCTGCAAACAGAGACAATTTGACTTCCTCTCTTCCTATTTGAATATGCTTTATTTATTTGTTTTGTGTGATTGCCCTTGTGTAACATACATCAAGTTGTTTTCTGCAGAAACGTCTTGTCCATGATGTCCATTGTCTCACATGAATCTCAATATGGGCATATCTCTTTAGATTCTTCAATTTTCAAAAGACATATTAACCTAAACATCCTTCCAGTTGATTTTTATGTGCACATAATTCTGCGTTTAAATAGAAGCATAGAATATCTGCATTCAAAGACTTATCCAGAAAAAAATCATAAAATCTCTGACTCCCAACATTCAACAAAAGAGGAGTTGAGAGAAATAGTACTCCAGAAATCTTGACCATCCTTCTCTACTTTTGAGTTTCTTAAAGGTGTTTACAAACTAAGCCAAACATTCATTCATTACATAGCCAGACTATATGATTCTGAACCTTCCACACTCAATAATCATTTTTAATAAGATGTGTTTTGTGCTTTTTCTCTAGTTGATTTATCTTGGGCAATTTTAGCACTATTTTTCTTTTTGTATTTTGTATTATATTTGTAATCCTTCAAGGACTTGTTTATTGACAAAAGTTTGTCCATCTGCAATTCTTGACTTTTAAGATTGCCTGCTACATCACCATAAAGCCAATAGATTGGGCAAGAGAATGCATAAAAGTTGAAAAGTAAGGCATTTAGGTCCCAGGCTTGAATTGTCATATCTCACTTATCTTCACATTCTATTGGTCAGACCTCTGTTTCATGTCCATATATCAGTCCAAGAGCATATGATAAATATATTTAGCTGTGTACCCATGAATAAAGAGATAAATTGAAATGAGTTTGACAACTAGTTCTTCTCTGTTCATCTCTTTAAAGTGAACAGGAATACAGAGCATGGCTTTGTCTTCTTTTTCTCATTCACATTTTTAAATTGCACTAATTTTACCTTTTATTTTATTTTACCTTTTTGTTTGTTGTTTATTTAAGTTGTCTTAAGTTTTTTAGAATAAGGTAGCATATTTATCAATCATCAACTAAATATTACAACTGGATAGTCTGGGAGATAGAAATAATAGTTATTTCAGAGGGTTCCTGTGAAAATCCAATATATTATTACATATAAAGCACAAAGAACAGTGCTTAGTCATAGTAAATAACAAAAATGTTAATTTCCCTAAGTCACAATTGTTATTTGCAATACTATAATGGAAAAAAATTAAAATAACTGCTTAAGAGAGACATGGCTCTTCCTAGAGTTAAGATCTAAGATATGCTGTGTTAGGTCATAGTTGCGTTGCTATAAAGAAATGCTTGTGACTGGGTAATTTATAAATAAAAGAGGGTTAATTGGCTCACAGTTTTGGTATGCTGTACTAGCATAATGCCAGCATCTGCTCAGCCTTTTGGGAAGCTTCAGGGAGATTTTACTCATGGCAGAAGGTAAAGTGGGAGCAGGCATGTCACATGGTAAAGAAGAAGGAAGAGGGATCAAGTGGGAGGGAGGAAGGTGCCACACACTTTCAAACAACCAGGTCTTGTGAGAACTCACTCACTATCTCAAAGACAGCACCAAACCATGAAGGATCTGCTTCCATGACCTAAACACCTTCCACAAGACCCCATCTCCAATATTGGGTATTATATTTCAACATAAGATTTGGGTGGGACAAATATCTAAACCATGTTATTCTTCCCCAGGTCCCTCAAATTTCATATCCTTCTTACATTTCAAAATACAACCATTCATCCTCAATAGTCCACCAAAAGTCTGAACCCAATTTAGTATCACTCGAAAGTCCAAAGTCCAAATTCTCATCTGAGTTGAGTTCCTTCCACCCATAAGCCTGTAAAATCAGAATAAGTTATTTATTTTCAAGGTACAATGGGGTACAGGCACTGGGCTGACATTCCCATTCCAAAAGGGAGAAAACAGTCAAAATAAAGGGTCTACATGCCCCACACAAATCCAAAACTCAGCAGGGCAGTAATTAAATCTTAAAGCTCAAAAATAATTTCCCTTGACTCCATGTCCCAGATATTTGGCACACTGGTGTGAGAGGTGGGCTCCTAAGGCCTTAAACAGTTCCACCCTCTGGCTTTTCAGGGTTCACCCCCTAAGGCTACTCTCAGGGGCTGGAGTTGATTGCCTGTGGCTTTTCCAGGATCAGGGTATAAGCAGCCAATGGCTCTACCATTCTGGGAGGCTTTAGGATGGTGGCTCCTTACCACAGACTCATTAGGCAGTGCACATTGGGGACAGTGTTTGGGAGCTCCACCCTCACATTTCACCTTAATATTACCCCAGTAGATGTGCTCTGTGAAGTCTCCACCCCTCCAGCATGCTTCTGTCTGGGGACCTGGGCTTTCCCATATCTCCTCTGAAATCTAGGTGGAGGCAGCCAAGCCTCCTTCACTCTTGCACTCTACAAACCCACAAGCTTAACACCATATGGATGCTGCAAAGGTTATTGTTTGCACTCTCTGCAGCAATGGCCCAAGCTATATCTGGAGCCCTTTTACCCACAGCTGGTACTGGATGGGCCAGGATGCAAGAAATGGCCTCCTAGGGTGGCTCAGGGCAATGGTGCCCTGGACTTGGGATCTGAAACCATTTAGTCCTTCTGGGCCTCTGGGCCTGTGATGGGAAGAACTGACTTAATGATCTCTGAAATGCCGTTAAGACCTTGCTTCCATTGTGTTGGCTCTCAACACCTGGCTCTCTTTCAGTCATGTAAATATCTCTAGCAAGTGGTTTCTTTGCAATCTACTCTGATTCTTCCCTGAAAATGGGATTTTCTTTTCTACCATATGGCCAGGCTGCACATTTTCTAAACTTTTACACTGTTTCCTCTTTAAATACAAACTCCAGTGTCGAGTTATTTCTTTGCTCCTGCCTCTGAGTATAGGCTGTATATAGTATATACAAGTACACAAGTATAGCCACAAGGCAATATCATGAATACTTCGCTGCTGCACAGAAATTTCTTCGGCTGACTAGGCACGGTGGCTCACACCTATAATCCCAGTACTTCAATAGGCCAACATAGGCAAATCACTGGACCCAGGACATCAAGAGCAGCCTGGGAAACATGATGAAACCCCATCTCTACCAAAAATTATAAAAAATTAGTCAGGTGTGATAGAATGTCCCTGCAGTTCCAGCTACTCAGGAGGCTGAGGTGATAGGATAACTTGAGCCTGGGAAAATGGGGCTACAGTGAGCCATGATTGTGCCACTCCACTCCAGCCTTAGTGACAGAGCAAGACCCTGTCTTAGAAAAAGAAAGAGAAAGAAAGAAAGAGAGAAATTAAGAAATTTCTTCCTCCAGATATTTTGAATTATCACTCTTAAATTCAAAGTTCCACAGATCCTGAGGGCATGGACACAAGACAGCAAAGCTCTTTGCTAATGGATAACCAGGGTGACCTTTGATCCAGTTCTCAATAAGTTCCCCATTTCCATCTGAGACCCCATCAACCTAGACATCACCATTTGTATCACTATCAGCATTTTGGTCATAATCATTTAACCAGTCTCCAAGGAGATCTAAACTTTCCCTCATCTTCCTATTTTCTTTTGAGCTCTCCAAACTCTTCAAGCCTCTGCCTGTTACTTAGTTTCAATATCTCCTCCACATTTTCAGGAATATTCATAACTGTACCCCACTCTTGGTACCAATTTTCTGTGTTAGGCCATTCTTGCATTGCTATAAAGATTTATTATAAAATATCTTTCTTTATAAAATAGTCAAGGCTGGGTAATTTATAAAGAAAAGAGATTTAATTGGCTTATGGTACTGGGGGTTGTACAAGCATGACTCCATTATCTGCTCAGCTTCTGAGGAGGCCTCAGGTAGCTTTTGCTCATGGTGGAAAGTTAAGTGAGTGCATTCATGTCACATGGTGAAAGCAGGAGCAAGAGGGAGCATGTGGGGATGGTGGGGAGGTACCACACACTTTTAAACAACCAGATCTCATGAAAACTCACTCCCAACCTCAAGGACAGAACCAGGCCATGAGAAATCCACTACCATGACCCAAACACCTCCCACCAGGTCCCACTTCCAACATTTGGGATTATATATTAACGTAAGATTTGGGTGGGAAACAATATTTAAAGTACATCAAATATGTTGCTGTTCAGTCTTCATGAAATCTGTATGATATTCTTGGCAATGATACATATGGCCATGAGTTTCACAGATTTCTTATTCATAACACCCTACACTGTAAATCAAAAACATAAACTTGAGCCCATTTTGTTGGATGCAATATTAATTGAAGACCAGGCAATGATATTCAGTTTTTTTTCTATTCTGGCTTCATCTTATGGTGAAATTTTGAATACCTACGGAAGTGGATCCCTCCAGGAATTCTGCCATTAAATGAGTTCTCACAACTAGAATTTTGGTAAATTGGGCAACCAAAACTTTAAAGTTTTATTTTATTTTCAAGAATCTGGAAAGCACATATTTTATGTTATTACTTACTGCAGAATTCTAGTCTTTAATAATCAACCAACTATCTACAGATAGTTTGACCTCATATACATAGATAATTATTTCATAGTTCTTCATCAGTTATTGGGTTTTAATCATAATTGTTTCCTATGACACCAATAAATTCTAAACTAGAGAACAACACAATGATTTGTCTTAGAAATGGGGTAGCACGAACTATTATAATACAGATATTGTAAGATATTACTGAAATTAATCTTTTTTCTCTGACATATAGTATTTAAACTCAATATTCATATAATATCAATTAGCAAAAAAAAAAAAAGCCAGATTGTAACTAAATTATGTATGGGATTACTAATTGCATTTTGACTTACAATACTGTATCACTAGCATGCTACAACTTTTCTCATGGCCACTTTTGTTAAAAAAAAAAAAAAACCTCTGAAAAAAACATAAAGTTATTTTGTAGGGTGTATAAATAAAAGATAAGTAAATAACCTACACCCCCAAGCTCCCAAAACGAATTTGGACAAGTAAGAAGAATAAACTCTCTATTGAAAGGATGAGATGAAGAGAAGTGGAGGGATAAGAGATTGAAAAATATATCATTGTTTTCATAATGAAGTCATAAATATCCCAAAGTATCTCTATTGTATTCGTTTTCCTGGTTTAAACATAAGCATTTCATAAGTTTCTGTATAATTTTTATTGTTTGATGAATTTTCATGCCAAAATACCACGTTACTAGGTCACTTGAAAACGTTAATTTTCTGAGTTTAAATTTATGCCAACTTTAGACAAACAGGAAAATTTAAACATATATGTATCAGTCCATTCTCACACTGCTATGAAAAAATATATGAGACTGGGTACCTTATAAAGGAAAAAGATTTAATCGACTCACAGTTGTGTGTGGCTGGGAGGCCTCAGGAAACTTACAATTATGGAGGAAGGGGAAGCAAACACATCCTTCTTTATATGGCAGCAGGAAGGAGAAGAATAAGAGCCCAGCAAAGGGAAAAGCTCCTTATAAAACCATCAGATCTTGTGAGAACTGATTCACTAGTATGAGAACAGCATGGAGGTAACTGCCCCCATGATTCAATTATGTCCCACTGGGTCCTACTCATGGGGATTATGAGAACTACAATTCAAGATGAGATTTGGGTGAGAACATGGCCAGACTATATCAATATATTTTATACTCTCTGGAAAGAGTAATTCATTTATATCCATTTTCATGTACTTTGAATTATTTTTGGCCATGTTTGTCACTGTGTACATGTTGACCATTTTTACATGGCATAACATAGGAGTGAATTCTTTAGAATATGAGTTCTGGAATATGAGTGCCTGAGTCTGAATTCAATTTCTGCTGCAGAGCTCTTAGGTACAGGGAAGTCATTTGATCTGTTCAGTAGCATTGTATTAGTTTTTTATAGCTGCCGATACAAAGTATGACAAATTGAGTGACTTAAAACAACAGAAACTTATTGTCCCAGATGGAAAAAGTCCAGAAGTCTTCAGGATATTAAAATATCCTTTCTTTGAGTCTTTCGGTAAAATTCTTTCTCACTTCTTGCTAGTGCTGGTGGTGGCTGTCAATCATTGATGTTCCTTGGCTTGTAGCTGTAGCACTCTAATTTCTGCCATTTCTCTCCAGTGTCCTTCCTATGTGTCTCTCTTTTCACATGGTGCTTTTCTCTTCTTATAAGGACACTAGTCGTATTGAATTAAGGCTAACCCTGATAACATCATCTTAACTTGATTATGTCTGTGAAAGCTCTTTTTCCAAATAAGGTCAAATTCACAGGGGTTAAAACTTCAACACATCATTTTGTGGGATATGATTAATCCATAACAGTCACGTAACTACTAATAGGCAAAGCCAGAATATTAATTCAAATAGTGTAACTCAAGCGTCTATGCTTTTAACTACATAACTTGCCAAGGGTATTTAATAAAATACTTGTAAGCGTGTTATTTTATTAACATATTTATAGTGCTTAGAACATTGCTTGGCAAAGTTAGCCCTTATTAAACAAACTCTATTACAATTGTTATTATTTGCTCCAGTCAATCTGTAAACACAGTCTTATTCACTTTTTGATACCTGTGTATCAACTAAAAATGGGAATGGGAATAAACTTATAACAATTACTTTCTGATTGTGTGTTTGTCAGTAAAATTATATTCAGTTAAAATTAACTTTAAGTATTAGGTAGATTTAAAACAACTATGATAGACTGTTACATACCTTTTAGAAAGACTAAAAACAAAATAATATCAAATGCTGGTGAGGATGAGGAGTAACAGGAACTCTCATTCATTGCTTGTGGGAATGCAAAAATGGTACAGCCAGTCTGAAATTTCAGTTTCTTACAAAACTAAACGTACTATTACCATATGACTCAGTAATTCCACACCTTGGCATTTACCCCAAAATGTTTAAAGAAAGATTTACACATAGATGTTTACAGAAGTTTTATTCATAATTGCTGAAACTTGGAAGCAATCAAGGTGTCCTTCAGTAGGTGAATGGATAAATTATGGTAAATCTTGATAATGGAATGTTTTTCAGTAACAAAAAGAAATGCACTATCAAGTCAAGAAAAATGTAAGAATCTTAAATACACATTACTGAGTGAAATAAGCCAATCTGGAAAGACTGTAAATCGTGAGTCCAACTAAATGACACTCTGGAAAAGGTAAAGCTATGGAGACAGTAAGAAAATTAGTGGTTGTCAGAAGTTGGAGGGAATATAAGGATGGAACACAGGTGATTTTTAGAGCAGTGATATTACTCTGTATGATACTATAATGGTATATACATCATTATATATTTGTCAAAACCTGTACAATATGCAACACCAAGAATGAACCCTAATGTAAACTATGAATTTGAAATTATAATGATGTGTCAATATAGGCCCATCAATTGTAGCAAATATACCATTCTAGTGTAGGGTATTGGTGTTGGTGTAGGAGGTTGTGGCAGTCAGGGAGAAAATATATGTGGGAATGATCTGTATTTTCCATTCATTCAAGAGCAGTGAACTTAAAACTGCTCTAAAAATTATTTTAGACATAGACTTTACAAAACTTTATAAAACTTTATAAAACTGTGTATTTGACTCTATATTAAATTTTAAGTCCATATATTTGTTTTACTGAAGATGATGCATTCAATTCTTCTCAATCAGTTTATGACCATCCAAATAAATAAAAGTAGCTTCTGATAGCTCCCATATCAGAACATTTTGTATTTGGAATCAGCAAATGTAATTTTGAAACAGGTATGTAAATATCCATCATTTTAATTTCTATTTGGTTTTCCTTTCAATTTCATAGATAGGGAGTCAAAATGGTATTAGGGGAAAATATGAAAGGAAAAGGATTATTGGATTGAAATATTTTACCTGGAGTTAACGCCCAGTATTGAGCAACATTTCATAAAGTATAATTGATGAGTAAGCATGCTATAATATCATGAAATACTAGCTCTATTCTTATATATAAGAACTATTAATACAGAAATCTCTTTTGTGTGAATGAATGATGCAGATACAACACTTTTCTATAAGCCTTTAAGTTCAGAAATATTCTAGTAAGTTTCTTCTTTTTACTCATTCAGAAAATAAGAAGCACAAATAGCCATAAACCAGTGCTCCTTGGTCTTTTTATTTTCTGTGTTGAGACACATTTGACTGTATAGTTCACATTTGTGCCATTTAAGACATGATCACAGTAAGCAGCTGAAAAAATATGTAATTGTCCTTCTTCTGTCACTGATTTTTATGTTTGGGCCTTACAATCTTAAGTCAATGAAAGAGTCACTGATCTTTGGCTATGTGATAAATTATTCTTTAACAGGATTTCACATGTTTTTGAAATGGGTTTCTCCTTTGCTCTATTTCAATAGTATATAAGTATGGTAAAAGGAAAATAAATCTTGGGGCCCCCAAACCACTAAGCTAAAGAGAAAAGTCAAGCTGGGAACTGTTGAGGGCAAACCAGCCTCCCATTCAACTCACAGTCATCCTTCTGCTCACTGAGATAAATGAATAGCTGATTGCCTCCTTTGGAAGGCTAGTCATTATCTCAAAATAATGCAACCATTTGTCTCTTATCTACCTATGACCTGGAAGCTCCCTCTCCACTTCCAGTTGTCTCACCTTTGCTTCAAGTTTTCCTGCCTTTCCGGACCAAACTGATGTTCATCTTACATATGTTGACTGATATCTCATATCTCTCTAAAATGTATAAAACAAAGCTGTGCTCCGACCACCTTGGCACATGTGGTCAGGACCTCCTGAGCTGTGTCACAGGTGCATCCTTAACACTGGCAAAATAAGCTTTCTAAATTGACTGAGACCTGTGTCAATTTTGGAGGTTCAGCATGTATTATAATATTACATTATATACTGTAATGTTATAATAATAAAACTACCTTTGTTGAGCATTTACCTTGGCAGACACTATTATAAATATTTTGCATTCTGTTTTTTTCACTTAATCCTTAGTAGTAAACCTCTAAGATAGATGTTATTATTTTCTTCATTGTATAGGTAGGGAAAGAGATGAGTATTTTGTCCAAGATCCCCCAGATGATGAATCTAAGACACAAGGTTCTCTGGCCCCAGTGTTTTCATCATCACACTAGTTCTTAGTCATTATATTACTGCTTCTTAAAAGATAAACTTAGTATATGTATATTTATTGATTATTAGAAAAGGTTAATAAACAACAAGGTATCAGACTCTAAAATACATTCCTTGTGAAGGAATGTAGTGATGCAGTTAAAAAATGACTTACCCAAGGTAAAAGTTGAATAATTTTTTTTAAGTGTGGGGAAATTGACAAATTCTTGGTGGATCTAGAGTATGAAAAGGAGAGGACTAATATACATTGTAAACATTTGTTGAAATATTAATTAAATAAAAGACAAGAGTCAATTATATTTTAAACCCTACTCTGTTATGTCTTATAAAAAATTGTGATTCTGCCAAGTTTATTATTTAGAAACTCATTTGAAAAGCTGAATTAATTAATCAGCCCACCACCGGTCTCAGTGGCTCACGCCAATAATCCCAGCACTTTGGGAGGCTGAGGTAGGCAGATCACGAGGTCAGGAGATTGAGACCATCCTGGCCAACATGGTGAAACCTAGTCTCTACTAAAAATACAAAAATTAGCCAGGCATGGTGGTGGGAGGTGGTGGGAACCTGTAATCCCAGCTACACAGGAAGCTGTGGCAGGAGAATTGCTTGAACCTGAGAGGTGGAGCTTGCTGTGAGCCGAGATCGCGCCACTGCACTCCAGCCTGGCAATGGCGTGAACCACCCCCCACCCCACAAAAAAAAAAAAAGAAAAGAAAGCACTGATATTGGAACTTTCCATTTTGGAGAACCCTAGGATATATGTACACCTTAAAAGGGAATTTCAGATGCTCTAATCCTTATACTTTTCAGAGATACTTACTGCAATTGCTATACAAACACTTGTTGAATATATTCTTAGTAATTGAATTATTTTGTCTTCTAGCTTAGTTTAAAGAATGACAAATATGTTGAATAAAGACCTTAAACATGTACCCCTTTATCTTATTAAACAAAACAAAAAACCCATATCAGTTTAATTAGACATTTAGATAGGCACACATCACTGTTTATATTACATAAAAAAGAAAATGCTATTATAAACAAGAACAAATGAACGGTATGACAATTTCACAGTCCAACTTAGAACTCAGATTAAGAAAGACTAATATGTTAGGCTTACACTAGTCATAAAACAAACTGATGATGATGAAGGATAACAATAATTGCCAAAAGACTCATTCATATGCTTAATCTATTATTCTTCCAGAGGCAATTATCTGATTCTAATAATCTGTTTCCCAAATATGTACAGTAATTCTCAAGTGTATAAACATACCTCAAATCTGTCTGCCTGTTTATGTGCCAAAAATACTTTACAATGCTGTTTGCATTGTAATGTTTACTTCTGTTAGAGTAGGTAGTTAGGCAGACATAAGAAGGGCAGGAGAGGGCCTCTCCAAGAAATGACAGGTGACCATCAGGTGATGGTCAGGCAGTTGTTAAACTGGCTCTCTGAAATGATAATTGGTCACAGCCAGTGTCAGGGTAAGACAGTCTCCCAGTAGATAGAAAACGCCTGGAGATGGTGATAAGTAATTTCCCGATAAGATTTCAGGAGTTGGGGGAGTGAGCTCAAGCATGGGCACCAAGCGGTAAAATAGCAGATGTATGACCTTCCTCTTGGGATGTTCAACCAGTAAATGAAAATAGACCCTAGAAAGCGTGCACACAACCTCAGTAAATGCACTACACATGTGATCACTCTCCCAAGTACTGAATGATGCTGCACATGCAGCAGTTGAGCAACTGCCCACCCCAAAGGAAAAATCAGAGGAGGAGAAATGCAAACCCTGGAACCATGCCAATGTACAAAACCTCAAATCCAGTGCTGAACAGGGCACTTGGATCTTTCAAGTCACCTGCTTGGTCTTCTTCCAAGTGTACTTTTCTTCCTTTTTCTCCAGCTGTAAAGCTTTTTAATAAACTCTCACTCCTGTACTAAAACTTGCCTCAGTCTTTCCCTCTACCTTAAACCTACTTCTGCCCCTTGGCTGAATTCTTTATTCTATGGAGGTGAGGATCAAGTTAGCTGTGCAGATCTCTATGAGTTTGCCACTGGTCCCCCTTCCTACTGCTATCTTATGTTGTATTCACATCATCCATTATCATACAGAGAGTTAAAGATCAGTATCATCCAGCAAATCTGAGGGAGTTGTTAATCATTGATTCCTTCTTTGTTTAGTGTTGGAGCTACAACTAAATCAAAATGGCCTCTTCTACAGAAACTTCTTAATCTCCTCCATTGGTAGCCATTTAATGCACAAGGACAGAGACATTTACTTATGCATGATATATACCCCTGCTTTGCCTTTTGTAAAACTTTTATTCTAAGCAAACAGGCATCATGACATAGTTCATCTGGTGTGATTGTAAAGAATAGAATTCATGTCTACTGAAAAAAAAATGCAGAGAGTGAGGTGGGGCTTAATCCAAGTATTTTATTTGTGGTTTGAATTACCTTATCTAGGCCAGGTGCAGTGGCTCACACCTGTAATCCCAGAATTTTGGAAGGCTGAGGTGGGTGGATCACTTGAAATCAGGAGTTTGAGACCAGCCTAGCCAACACGGTGAAACCCTGTCTCTACTAAAAATACCAAATAATAGCCAGGTATGGTGGTGCCCATCTGTAGTCCCATCTACTCAGGAGGCCGAGGCAGAAGAATTTCTTGAACCCATGAGAAGGAGGTTACTGTGAGCCGAGATTGTGCCACTGCATTTCAACCTGCGTGACAGAGTGAGACTTTGTCAAAAAAAAAAAAAAAAAAAAGAAACCTCATCTACATTTTATTAACTTTGAACACTACTCTTCAGTTTGGCCTTTTGACTCTTTTCTCATTCAAAGAATAGACATTATAATACTACACATGCCAGTCTTTAATCTTGCACTTGTGTCCTGGATTTCTACATTACACATTTCTAGCATACAATTGAAGAAAATAACATGAGGTTATTTGCAAAAACAATTGACCAATTATCCATCTACTATTTGAGGCATTTCCTAGGCATTGATAGAATTAATACTTGCCACATTCTTATGAGATTAATATTATTGCCCCATTTTAAAGATTAATATATAAATATACAGAAAGATGAATTAGTGCATGGGACAATATTAGTAACAAGGACCAAGTTCTGATTTTTTATCTTGCCCAAATTCCTATCTAAGGGGTCTGGGGAGTCATGCTCTACATATCAAATTCTCATCAGATGGGTTTTATTTAACCCTATATATCCTGATTTAATTTCCAATCTGACTCTGGCATAACATTATGAGACAAGGAAGAAAATCAAAATATTTTACCCCAAAACATGTTTCTTTGCCATATTTTGAAATGGCCCTGCAAAGCTGTTCTTTGTGGGGAAAAATTTGCATCTGTAAAGAATCTCTATTAACATAGCTAGATCTTTCTCTTCCAAACCTTCTCAGTCCTAAAGAGATTAACTAAGATCTGAAAAGGAAACATTAGTCATCTATTGTCTCTAAGAGCAGCTGCTGTAAGACTTCAAAAGACCTTTGGTCTCCACAATCTTTATTTTAACCTGAACATTCCCTTTCTATCAATCCCATGTCTTTAGACAAACTCAACCAATTGTCAATCAGAAAATGTTTAAATTCACCTATAGCCTGGAAGCCCTCTGCCCCCACTTTGAGTTGTCCCACCTTTCTGGACCAAACCAATGTATTTCTTAAAAGTATTTGATTGATGTCTTATGCATCTCTAAAATGTATAAAACCAAGCTTTGCCCGGACACCTCGGGCACAGGTTCTCAGGACCTCCTGAGGGCTGTGTCACGAGCCATGGTCACTCATAATTGCCTCAGAATATAGCTCTTCAAATATTTTACAGAGTTCAACTCTTTTTGTTGACAGTAATAAGCCTAAAACCAACAGTTTTGTCATCACAAAAGTGCCACAAGTAGCCAAGAACATTACAAAAATCAGTTGTTCTTGGGAAATACAAATAAAGAGAATAGTAATTTATCATATATATAGTGTCCATTCAATGCTCATGACAACTTTCTTAACAATCTTTCATTAAATTAAAAAATGTTTTGAACTGAAATGCCTGTGCTCAGATGTCTGTTGGAATCTCAACTTCATTCCTACCACATTCTCTGCACATTTCTGAATTATGGGGACTGAATATAAGGAAACTACATTTTTATTCATTTTTTTTTTTTTGAGATCTGAAAAATCAAAATAGATGCACCTTTTTCAAGCAAGATAGTCCTCAAGGTTTAGGAAATAAGGTTACCCACAGGTCAGTTGAAGGCTGGGCTGGCCTGGCATGTCAACTTTCTAAATATCTATGACCACAAGAAAACAAAAACAAAAACAATACTCTTACAATACTCTTGCTAAACTCTCTAACAACCTAACTATAAGGAGCTATCAGGCAAATTGTCAGACTCCTCCTAACTCTGATTAACAGCCCAGACCATTACAAATTTGACTGGACAGAGGGCTGGCCTTGGAAACACTCTTTCCTGATAGGCAACTGCAGACCTCAAGCTAGTTTCACCCAGCTAATAAAGACTAAGCACAAACTGTCTTTGTATCCTACAGCTCACTTTTTTTGTTTGTTTTTTGAGATGGAGTCTTGCTTTGTTGCCCAGGGTGCTAGAGTGCAGTAGGGTGATCTTGACTCATTGCAACCGCTGCCTCCCGGGTTCAAGTGATTCTCCCACCTCAGCCTCCGGAGTAGCTGGGATTACAGGTGAGCGCCATCAAGCCTAGCTAATTTTTGTATTTTTAGTGGAGATGGATTTTCGTTATATTGGCCAAGCTAGTCTCGAACTCCTGATCTCAAGCAATCTGCCTGCCTCTGCCTTCCAAAGTGCTGGGACTAAAGGGGTGAGCCACAGCACCCGGCCCTACAGTTCACTTTTTGATGTAAAGAATAAAATCTCACCTCATTTTACTACTAAAATCTCACCCCAAAATGAACATGGGATATATGTAACATATATGCTTATCCATTGCACATGCACTCAATGCTGATCATAAATGTGTATGGCTTTTCTCCCAAACCTGCTTCCTGTGTATGACTCTGTTGTATAATACAGACCATGTAAGGCATAAAAACTAACTTGCTCTTTTCCTTTTCATAGAAAGAACACCTTTTTAATACCCACTGGAGACTCTTTCCACTTTGCAGACTAATACAGATCTCCATTCTACTATTTTGCTGTCCTAGTGGTATTCTGAATGACACTTTCCAGAGACATACCTATTTGATCATGAGAGGACTCCAGTGAGATATGGAAGAAGAAAGAAAAGCAAAAATCATTCTATCAGGCCATTCATGAACTCCAGCAGACATGAGGTTTTGCAGCTTTTTTGAACATTTTCCTGGAAATCAACCTACTCAAGTATGCAGGGAGTACAGTTGTCTCAAAAATAGTTTTCTGATTTCTTGAAAACTAGCACCAAATTTAAAAGCTAGATGCAAATTTTCCCATCTTTCCAATAATTTTCCAAACTCATTTTTAAATTTCTTTCTTTTTGAAATATCTTGAGCTGCTTATTTATCTAACTAAATCTTGCCAAATACACATAGTGAGACAGTTAGCAAAAGTTGTCAAAGTATGTTTTCTTTCTTATGTAAGATTACTTTTTCAAATCAGAGACATTGCCTGGATTTGATCTCACTCCCAGGCTTTCTTTTAATGTCAGAAGCTATTGAAGCCTCAAATAAAATACTTCTTTGAAATTTGCCTTCTCTGTTTTCTCTCATTCAAAACCTAGGACTCAGAAAACATGGTGCTCATTTAACCTGTCTGTCCCATATGACCCAGTTTTTAATTGCCTGGTCATGTGTAGCAATATGCTACACATTGCATTGGACAGACCAATTAGAAAGATGCCTTTTCACTGTCCAGTAGACAAAATGACTATGATCCTGAATGCATCCAATTTCTAACAAAATTCATGCAGAGTTATTTAAGTATAGATATCATCAACTAATCTGAATGGGGCATAAAGGTAACAATGTATTAGTTTTAGAGTATCTGGGTATAACTTCTGCCACTGAAAAGTTGAAGCACCATTTGAGTTATTGATCCCGCAAAAGTAATGACTACAGGCGTTTTTGCAACTTTCTTAAAGTTTACTTTATTGTGGTGCAGAGAATAGAAATCCCAAAATAGCTTTTTAGAATAGCGTCTTCTAAAAGAAAAGGGAGATATGAATCATAAAAACATCGTCCTTGTAAAAGTTACAATTTCTCCTATTGATCTTTCTGAGTATTTTCAAATAAGAAGTGCTGAGTAGAAAATGAGTTCTGGTAAGATGTACTGCACCCCAACATAAACTGTCCCCAAACAGATATTTGCGTAAAAATGAAATGAAACAAAACAACACAACTAAAGATCTAAAACAAAAAAAAAAAATCCAGTACCATTAAAAATAAAAGTTGTTCACTTATCTTATTCTCCTCACCAAAATATTAGTACCTGATTAATGTCAAGACTAACCGCTTATAAGTTCAAAATGTGCTTTCCTAATGTTAAAAGTAAAACCTTAGACAGATTAATTTTAACAAGAGTTTTAATTTGCAAATCAGGCAGCTTCTCTAGCCAGAGTAGAGTCAAAGAGATTCCAGCTCAGCCATGTGGTGGAAGAAGATTTAGAGACAGAAAAGGGAAAGTGACTACAGAAAATGGAAGTGAGGTGCAGAATCAGCTGGATTGGTGGCTGCTGGTGTTTGCCTTATTTGAACATGGTTTGAACAGTTGGCCCCCTTTGATTGTCCAAAACTTGGTGATTGGCACAAAAGTAGGATACAGTTTATTTATACCTCCATTTAGGTTATAGTTCACTATGTACAGAGAAACCTTTAGGCCAAAATTAAAATATATAAGAAGGCAGCTTTAGGCTAAACTTGATTTAACACCCAGTCAGTGTTTTGTTTTGTTTTAATATAATTAGTAAATTTAGCTCAACAATTCATAAAGTGACTTTCTAAAATATCCAATCTGTTACAGTTAACATTATCTGTATTCATTTAAATTGGCTCATTAAAGCAAAATTAGTATTAAGATTTTATAATATCCAATATAATTTAAGTGAAAATAAAGCTCAATTGAGTTTTTATTTCTACAGGTAAGTGCATTCACTAAAATATCCAGTGGCTATTTATTATGTCAGTTAACATTCATTAAACACTTTCAGCTTGCCAGGTGTTTCACTTGAGTCATTTAATGTAATGCCCATGGCAGACTTCTGAAGTATTAATAGCATAATGACCACTTCACAGAAAAGGAAACTAAGACTTGCTCAGGACCACAAATCTATTAAGAAGCAAATGCAGGGTTTGCACATGAAGACTCTTGACAAAAGCCTTCTATTTTTAAGCATTACACTAAATTGCTACCCACTATATTCAAGATATTGACCAGTGGCCTCCCTATTTGCAGTTAGTGGAAGAGTATAGACAAAATGTATCAATGCAGGACATATTTATTTGAGATGGAGTCTTGCTTTTTCATCCAGGCTGGAGGGAGGAGGTGTGGTCTTGGGCTTAAGCAATCCCCCTATCTCAGCCTCTGAAAGTGCTGGGATTAGAAGTGTGAGCCTCTATGACCAACTGTAAATATTGATTGAGTGTCTACTAAACACAAGACACTTTACTAAATGTTGATGATAAAGCCTAGAGGTTTAAGGTCCAATTATAGTAGGTATGTATGTCAATTCATTTCTGAGAAGTTTTGATTGACATCTACCTTAGAGGCTCAGAACACGTGACCCTGCTTCTAAGAAATACTAAATATTCATGCCAGGTAGAACATCTGCCCCAATCCACCTTGCAAGTTGCTTCCCCCTGGCTCTATCTAATTGGCTCAGCATCATGAAGCTAATCCACCTGGGCTGATGAGTGGTATTCTGTAGAAATGTAAATTTGGAGTTAAGGGTTCTGGCTCTTTCCTTGAAGTGATGACATATACTCAAGAGACCTTGGTGCTGCTATTTTTCTGCTACTATTATGGGAAACAGATTTTCTGCAGATAAAAAATGAAGTGGACCAGTAGTGAGAAACAAATATAAAAGATAGAGAGACTTGATGACTTATTCCAAATTGTTTCTGAGACCCAGCTGTATCTCTGTCCTTCAGTTATATGAAGCACCCTTGTAACATATGAAAAAAAATACTTTTTGCTTAAGTGAGTTTTACTTGTGTCTGAATTACTGTCAATCCAAAAGTTTTGAAATGTAATCGCAGAAAAATATGGCTTTTTAAGCCATTAATACCTTCATAACTTTGAAGGATTTTCCCAATTTTTGTTCCTGATAGGACCATAGTGAATACGTGAAAATACAGAGTAAACTTTTTAAAAAACTGCTACAATTTACTAGCATTCTAGATAAGAAAATAATAATTACTAATCACATCTCTTAGAATCTTCCACAAAGCTTTCCAACTGTGAGGCTCAATAAATGTGCATTTTCTTTCATTCCATTGCATATCTCATCCCCAGACAAAATAATCTGTTCATCACAGGACAGCATTCCTTTCCACTAGGTTGATATTCAGCTAGTATGCCCTGCTATAGTGATTTGGTCAGTGTCCAATCTGATTAGTCAGAAGTTCATTCAGATCAGTCAGTGTTCATGTCATAATGTCATGTCATAAATGATAAATATTTTCACCTTTATCTTCAGTTTTATAAGTATGATCTCTGGCACATGTTTTCCTTTAGCTTTGTATGTCATTCCCCCATCTGGCTCAGTGGCAAATTCCCACTCATTCATTCATTCAACAAATATTAAGCACCTAAAATGAAAGATTCAATATTTCATGCTTTGAGGAGGCTTGTACATTGCTTATTTTAAAAATTTTATTAAAAATAGACCTCATTTTTTCCAGCAGTTTTAGGTTCACAACAAAACTGAGCAAAAGGTTTCTCATGTACTCTCTGCCTCCACACATCCATACCCTCCCCCAGTATCAACATTTCTCACCACACTAGGATATTGGTTACAATTGATGGACCTACATTGACACATCAGCCAAAGTCCATGGTTATTTTAGGGATAGTTCTTGGTGTTGTACATTTGATGGGTTTTGAAATGTGTAATGGCACATATCTACCATTATAATATCATGCAGAATAGTTTCATCGCTCTAAAAATCCTCTATGCTCTGCCTATTTATTTCTCCCTCTCCACTGACCTCTGGCAACCACTGAATGTTTTCCTTTCTTCAAAGTTTGCCTTTTCTAGAATGTCATATAGCTGGAATTATATAATGTTAGCTCTTTTCAGATTGGCTTCCCTCACTCAGTGATATGCATATAAGTTTCTTCCATGTCTTTTCATGGGTTGATAGCTCATTTCTTCTTAACACTGAATAGTATTTCATTGTTTAGATATTCTATAGTTTATACAGCCATTCATCTGTTAAAGAACATCTTAGTTGCTTTCAAAATTTGGGCAACTAATAATACAGCTTATACACAGGGAACAAAAACAAAAATAGACAAATAAGACTATATTAAACTAAAAAGCTTCTGCACAGAAGAAGAAATAATCAACAGAGTAAAGAAATAGGCTGCTGTATGGGAGAAAATACTTGTAAACTATTCATCTGAAAAGGGACTCATATCTACAATATACAATGAACTCTAACAACTCAACAGCAAAAATAATCCGATTAAAAAGTGGGCAAAGGATGTGAATAGACATTTATCAAAACAAGATCTACACATGGCCCCCAGGCATATGAAAAAAAAATGCCCAATATCAGCAATCACCAGGGAAATGCAAATCAAAACTGCAAGGTATCATCTTACGCAAGTTGGAATGGCTAAAAAGACAAATCATGCCAAGGTGGGTGGATCGTTTGAGATCAGGAGTTCGAGACCATCCTGGCCAACATGGTGAAACACCATCTCTACTAAAAATACAAAAATTAGCAGGGCGTGGTGGCAGGCACCTGTAATCCCGGCTACTTGGGAGGCTGAGGTAGGATAATCACTTAAGCCTGGGAGGCAGAGGCTGCGGTGAGCCGAGATCACACCACTGCACTCCAGTCTGGGTGACAGAGTGAGACCCTGTCTCAAAAAAATAGACGAAACATAATAGATTCTGGGGAGAATGTGAAGAAAAGACACCATATATACTGTTGGTGAGAATCTAAATTAGTACAGCCATTATGGAAAACAACATGGAGATTTATCAAAGAACCAATAATAGAACTACCATAGGTTCCAGCAATCCCACTACTGAGTATCCAAAGGAAACTACTTATTATATGAAAAAGATACCTGCACCCCTATGTTTACTGCAGCATCTATGTAATTAATGTCTTTGTCTGGTGGTGGTGTTAAGGTAATTTGGGGTTCATACAATTAAGTAGAAAGTATTTCCTCTGCTTCTATTTTCGGAAAGAGTTTAGAGAACTGGTACACTTTGTTTCTTAAATATTTAGTAGAATTCACCAGTGAAAACATCCAGACCTGGTTCTTTCCTTTTGGAAAATTATTAGTTACTGCCTCTTTAATAGATATTGGCTTATTCTCATTTTCTATTTCGTCTTGTGTAAATTTTTGCAGATTGTGTCTTTCAAGGCATTGATTTCATCTAGGTTGTCAAATTACCTGGCATAGAGTTGCTCGTAGTATTTCCTTATTATCTAATTAATATCCATGTTATCAATAATGATGCCCTTTCTTTCACTTCTGATGCCAATAATTTGTGTCCTCTCTTTTTTTCATAGTCAGCCAGTTTAGAGACTTGTCAATGTTACTAATTTTT
Source organism: Pan paniscus (assembly GCF_029289425.2). NCBI lineage: Eukaryota > Metazoa > Chordata > Mammalia > Primates > Hominidae > Pan > Pan paniscus. The sequence continues at coordinate 44,025,890 of NC_073252.2, forward strand.
CTCAAAGAACCAGCTTTTGATTTAGTCACTTATCTATTACTTTTGTGTTTCAATTCATTGATTTCTTCTCTAATATTTATGATTTACTTTCTTCTTTTTATTTTGAATTTAATTTTCTCTTTTTCTAGTTTTATAAGGTGAAATTTATGTTATGGATTCTGGGTCTTTCTTCTTCTCTAATATATGCCCTTAATGCTAGAAATTTCCCTCTAGGCACCGTTTTTGTTGCATTTTACAAATTTGGATAAGCCATATTTCATTTTCATTTTCATTTATTGCAAAATATTTTTAAAATTCTTTGGACAGTCCTTCGTTGACCCATGTATTATTTAAAAATGTGTTGTTTAATCTCCAAGTATTTTGAAATTATCCAGCTATATTGGAATTATTAACCCCTAGCTCAAATTCCATTGCAGCCTGACAGCAGATTTTGTATTATTTCAATTCTTTTAAATTCATCAAAGTGTGTTTTATGGCTCGGTTAAGGTCTATCTTAGTGGACGTTCCATGTGAGTTGAGAAAAATATGTAATATGTTATATTTGGATGAAGTAGTCTATGGTTATCTATTATATCTTGTTGATTGATGGTGCTGTTGAGTTCAACTGTCCTTAACTTTCTGCCTGCTAGATCTGTTTATGTCTAATAGAGGGGTGGTGAAGTTTCTAACTACACAGTAGATTCATCTATTTCTCTTTACAGTTCTATCAGTTTAGCCTCACATAGTTTGACCTTGTTTTAGGTGCATATATATTAAAGACTGCTATGTCATTTTGGAGAATTGACACCTTCATCACTATGAAATGTTCCATTTTATCCCTTCAGAGCCTTCTTGCTCTGAAGTCTACTGTCTCTGAAATTAATATAGCCATTTCCACTTTCTTCTGATTAGTTCAGCATAGTGCTTCTTTATCTATCCATTTACCTTTAATCTATATCTATCTTTATATTTAAAGTGAATTTCTTATAGACAACCTACAGCTGGAACTTCCTTTTGTGCAGTCTGACAATTTCTCTCTTTTAATTGTTTAATTGGTGTGTTTAGATCATTGACATTTAAAGTGGTTATTGATATAGTAGGATTCACATCTATCATGTTTGTAACTGTTTTCTATTTGTTTCTGTAAAGCCCATCAAAGGTGTTCTCCACTTCTGTTATAGCGTTTATTGCTTACATTGCCCATTTTATATTGTTATTTACTTATCCATTAGAGATCTTAACATATTCACCACAGTTTTTTTTTTTAATTCCTGGCCTAGTAATTTCTAGAAGAAACAAAGCAAGCATCAAAACCAGATTCAGATGTGGCAGAGATATTATTTGCCTTTTAGTATGTCTTGAGATTTTCTCTTGGTAGCATGACAAGGTGTAATGGGTAAAGTAACTGCTGTGAATAGGCCTTTAATAATGTGGTGATATGTTGCAGGGGATAAGAAAAATCTTACAATCATATGATTATGTCTTAGTCTTTTGAGTGAGTTAGTGTCTCTGGACTGTGAGCTACATGAATGTTTCTCAGTTTTTTGTTGAATTTTACTCGTCTCTGTCTGCCTTATGTGGGACAGGATAGTAAGAGTGGTTTGGAGTTGGGTATTTCCCTTCCCCTTCCTCTAAGCCAGTTAGACTCTGATAAAACTCCAGTAAGTTAGGCTGCAGTTAAATAATAATTTCTCCTGAGTAAGACTTGTTAATAACAGAATTCTCTGTCATATTTCAAAATGGTTTCTATTCCCCTCCCCATGCTGGAAACAGGAGGACATTTTTCTCCAACATTTACTGTAAGAAACTGGTCAAATCCTGGAGGTAAAACTCACAAAATTGTGACGGCCCCCTTCCCATTACTGGGTCCCCTGCAGTTTTGGACTCAGATTCGCCCACACTGAGTCATCAGCAATTCATCAATTTCAGTTTAAGTTTTCCTACTGGGCACTGGATCCAATGAAGGTTTCCACTGGTGGGTTTCTGCACCAGTAACTTATAATTCTTTGTATCCAACTGTCTGTCTTTTCTGGTTTAGAGGCAGCTCTTTGCCCTGTGGCCTCACTTTTCTTAGCGATCTAAGAGAGGTTATTGATTTTTCTGATTGTTCAGCTTTTACTTGTTGTTGAGATGGAATGGTGATTTCCAAGATTATTATTGCAAGACTAAAAACTGAAAGTTGGCTTATTTTTTGAGGGTCATTTTATTGTATGAGAAAGACTCCAGGGGCAATAATGAGGCAAGAAACCAGTTGAGAGGCTGTTATGAGAGCATAGACAATGTGTCAGTCTGTCCTCATGCTGCTAACAAAGACATACCCAAGACTGACTAATTTATTAAGGAAAGAGGTTTAATTGACTCACAGTTCAGCATGGCTGGGGAGGCCTCACAATTATGGCAGAAGGCAAATGAGAAGCAGTTACCTCTTACATGGTAGCTGGCCACAGAGCTTGTGTAGGGGGAGCTCCCATTTATAAACCATCAGGTCTCCTGAGACTTATTCACTAACACAAGAACAGCATGGGAAAGATTTGCCCCATGATTCAATTATCTCCCTGGGTCCCTCCCACGTTATATACAAATTATGGAAGCTACAATTCAAGATGAGATTTGGGTGGGGATACAGCCAAACCGTGCCAGTCAACATTTGATGATCTCTAGAATGATGAAAATATCAATGTAGAAGGTCAAACATAGTATATTCCAGAGTCAATAACATTTGGAATTTGAATGTTACCTTTTATAAAAAACACTCCCTCTTTATCTCTCCAAGTAGAGTTATTTGCTCTCTTACATGAGCTTACATCATATTCTATTAACATCTCTACTCTAGCTTTTATCAAATTTTAATATAAATAACTTGTAAGTTCTTGATTTTCCACCAAAATTTTGAACTCTTTCAATTAAGACATCTTATTCTTTTTCATCTTTCTCAATGTCAACACAATGCCTAACTTTCACTGGTAATTAATCTTTCTCAGGAGAGAAAAAGAGAGCAATTACACGGGAATAAATTATTCTTTTTATAAATTATTTATAAAATTTATATATTCATAATAATTTATATACTAATTAAGAATAAGATGTGCATAATATTTGGGTGTACTCTCTGGCATCCATTAAGTTAATTCTTACCTAATTCTCAGGGTTAGTCTACTAATAACATATAGAAGAGCAAGAGTTTACAGACAATGATTCATAGATAGACAAATAGATAGAGAAAACATCATGCTCCCATGGCTAGTTTTGTAGTGATTGTCAATCCATTGCACTATGTTGACTAAAAGGCAAAAATAAAATGAAAGGTTTGGTGGAAAAAAAACCTCAGAAAAATGTATGTTGAAATTAAGTACATTTGTAAATTATCTTCAACCTGAAGTCAACTTTTTGCTCTGTAGTCATGTTAGATTTCAAAATTCATGTTTGGTTGAAGCAGCAGCACTCAATAATTAAATTAACTTTATTTGGCTGGTCTCAAAAATGAGTAATCCAGATAATAGAATTTGTTATGTAAAATAGTTGCTGTTCTACTTGAAAAAATGTATAGTGGCACTACGCTACGGTAAAGACAGGAAGCATTATAATCTGTAGGCACCTGAGAAGTGGCCACTTGTTAGGGATATCTAAGTTTCCCCTTTTCTGAAGGTGTGACATTTCTCTAACTTAGCTCAGCTTTTGACAGTGGAGAAACATGGGCTTCCTCAGTTTAAAAGGGCCACCAAATACAAAGAACTAGCAGAAATGTTTATATCTGGGGTTCAGCTGAGCAGAAATATATGCCTGCAATCATCCAGTGCATCTCAGATAAAGCCCCAGAGAAAGATTCCAATAGCAGAAACAAATACACAAAAAAAACCTTAGTGTATTGTAATTTCCTACTGATTTGTCACTTGAGATATTAGCATATTATACAAATTCACAGTCTCAAGACCTAAAATAAATTTTTAAACTTAACGAAAATTGAGAAGTCATGAAGTATTTTTACAGCAAACAAAACTGGTTGCCCTTTGAACAGATAATAAATCACTCTGACCTGATACTGGAGATTCAACATATACTACACAGGCAAAGCTAATCTTGCTGGAGTATTTTAACATTTGTTGGAACTGCTTTCAACTATAGCTCCTGATGCCTCCTGTGGTTGCCAGTGGGAGGCTTTGAATAAACAGTTCACATATTTGTAATTCCTCTGGAAAATCCACTTAAAATTGTATCCATTAATCTGTTCTTGAAATGAAAAACAGAAAATCATACCTTTATATCAAAAATATATTGCACACAAAAAAGTATTCTACCCACCTATATAAATCATTATAACATCTAGATGATATAATTTTAGACTTTCCTTGTGCATATATAATGGATATATGTATTATATTTTTTAAAAAATAGGGTCATAATCTATTTTTAAAGTATTTTCAAACATAGCTACTCTGTTTAATGAGTACCCTTTAAAACAGTATATTTTTAACAGTATAATTGTTTTAAAAACTACTCTTTAAACATAGTACATTAAAATTTTATATCAATAAATATTTATGGCATGATTTTAACAGAAAATTTGACTACAATTTTAAATTTCAATAATTAATGCTTACTAATATCAGGCATTATTTTAAGCACTGCATATAAACTGCGTTATAAACACACACACACACACACACACACATGATTAATCTTCCCCTTTCAATTATTTGGGTTAATTTAAAGTCTTTTGATTATAAAACAAACAAGTTGCCTGGAAATGTTAATGAGATAAATAATTCCCACAGTAGAAAATAGTCTCCTTAATAGTACTATAATTTGTTGATTTCATTAGATTTAGCACTGGGTTCTTCTTTCTATTAGCTACTCCTTTATTATATAAAGAAAGCTTTTTGTTTTAAGAAATAATTTGTGATCACAAATGTTGTTTGGATAAAAACATTCAAGGCAACTCAAAATTTGTTAATACCTGAAACGAGTTTTAATGAGCCAACACACACACATACACACCACACACATAAACACACACACACAACTCCTCTAGGTTCCAATTGTAATGTGTGCCCTTATCTTATTTATCATTGATTTTTACTGCTTTGAAACTTATTAGTCAGCTTTATTAGTAATCCTTTACTCATTTTTAAGCACCCGTCTGTCATTGATCATTTGTCATTGATCGTAGGTACTATCAAGCCTCTCCACATCAGTGATATTAGTCAGAGTCCAATTTAATGTAGGAGTGGTGGTTGAAAAGTCCACCTTTATGGTGGGTTTTTCTGTTGAAGCATCCTTTCTTCTGTAATCTTTTAATTCAGATGAACTCAGAGTAAAGCTGTACATCTTCTATAAACTTTCTAGACTAAAGAAAGCAAACATATGTTTAAAAAACACTTTGTCTTTTTATTCTCAGATAAAGTAAATGAAACAGGCTGTATATTTTCTTGTTCTTCAGTTTATCATTGAATCTAGTACACATATCTATGAGGGAAGTTTTTGTGCTTATTTTAGTTGAGTATGTAGCTTTGATCAATTAAAAAAAACACTGTGGAACAAATTAAACCTCAAAGCAATTATGAAACTGTAGGCCTTACTCTACAGTTATAGCTTTAGTTATTTTGGCCTTTAAACTTTTATGTAGTATAACCATTATGTTTTGAAAATAATTTTTTAAAAATCTTAAATTTTATGTAAACTCTTATCATATGTATAACATAATGGGGAAGTTTAGCTGCTAAGCATTCTTAAACCATAAAAGCCATAATAAACAGTATTACATATATTTGCTATTCATTAGGATAATTTAATTTTCTCTAAATAAAACAAAAGAGAAAATTGTTCTAATTGTAATGTTTTAAACTGTTAATGAATTTAAGACAATTGTAAAACTAAAATCTTTCAAATCCTTATAAACCAATAAACTGGACAATCTTTTCTTAGACGTAAACAATGGATAGCATTGATGAAGAACTCTATGTAGCTAATTATAATGCAGCAAAAGTGCTAACTCCCTTGTCTGGGTTTTCCACCAAAATAAATAAATAAATAAATGTCCTTGTCTAGAGAGTCACTAAGAAATGTTTCAAGTGTGCAGTTAGCATCTCCTACTTACCTGAGATGGACAAAATGCATTGTATTCTGCTTCATGAATATAATATTTTATTCATCCTTGTGGTCAAAAGTTTTATTTTCATTATAAAATTCCTTAAAATTTTAATAAATTACAAACAAATATTTAGTGTTATTAAAAGCAAAGAACCTGGAATCAGATTTCTTTGTTTAAAATGTTCTCTCCCAGTTACACATTGTCTGATGTATGGGAAACCATTTAATTTCTTTGTGACTCAGTGTCCTTGAAAAAAAAATGAGAATAATAATATTTAGCTAACACAGTTGTTGTGAGAATTAGACAATATTCCAGAAACACTGTAATTTTCGATTCATGTTGAGAGGTGACAACATGCTAGTAGCCCTCGCTCACTCTTGGCACCTCCTCAGGCCTCGGTGTGTACTCTGGCTGCACTTGAGGAGCCCTTCAGCCCACCGCTGCACTGTGGGAGCCCCTCTCTCGGCTGGCCAAGGCCGGAGCCGGCTCCCTCTGCTTGAGGGGAGGTGTGGAGGGAGAGGCACAGGCGGGAATGGGGGCTGTGTGCGGTGCTCCCAGGCCAGTGGGAGTTCTCAGTGGGCACAGGCTCAGCGGTCCCCGCACTTGGAGCAGCCGGCTGGTGCTGCTGGCCCCGGCAGTGAGGGGCTTAGCACCTGGGCCAGCAGCTGCGGGGGGTGTGCCGGGTCCCCCAGCACTGCCGGCCCACCCGTGCCATGCTTGAATTTGCACCAGGCCTCAGCCACCTTCCCACCGGGCAGGGCTCAGGACCTGCAGCCTGCTATGCCCAAGCCCCCGCACCGACCCACCTTACCGTGGGCTCCCGCGCGCCCCAAGACTCCTGGATGGGTGCCGCCTCCTGCTCTGAGGCACCCAGTCCCATTGACTGCCCAAGGGCTGAGGAGTGCGGGCACGGCACGTGACTGGCGGCCAGCTCAGCCAATGGCCCCGGCACGGGATCCACTAGGTGAAGCCAGCTGGACTCATGAGTTAGGTGGGGACTTGGAGAACTTTTGTGTCAGCTAGAGGATTGTAAATGCACCAATCAGCACCCTGTGTCTAGCTCAAGGATTATAAATGCACCAATTAGCACCCTGTGTCTAGCTCAAGGATTATAAATGCACCAATTAGCACCCTGTGTCTAGCTCAAGGTTTGTAAATGCACCCATCAGTGTTCTGTGTCTAGCTAATCTAGTGGAGACTTGGTGAACTTTTGTGCCTAGCTACAGGATTGTAAATGCACCAGTCAGCACTCTATGTCTAGCTCAGGGATTGTAAATGCACCAGTCAGCACCCTGTCAAAATGGACCAATCAGCTCTCTGTAAAATGGACCAGTCAGCAGGATGTGGGTGGGACCAGATAAGGGAATGAAAGCACGCTGCGGGAGCCAGCAGTGGAAACCCACTCTGGTCCCCTTCCACACTGTGGAAGCTGTGTTCTTTTGCTTTTTGCAATAAATCTTGCTGCTGCTCACTCTTTGGGTCCGCACTGACTTTATGAGCTGTAACACTCACTGCAAAGGTCTGCAGCTTCACTCCTGAGGCCAGCAAGACCACGAACCCACCGGGAGGAATGAACAACTCTGGACGGGAAGAATGAACAACTCCAGATGTGCCGCCTTAAGAGCTGTAACACTCACCACGAAGGTCTGCAGCTTCACTCCTGAAGCCAGCAAGACCACGGACCCACCAGAAGGAAGAAACTCCTAACAGGTCTGAACATCAGAAGGAACAAACTCCGGCCACACCATCTTTAAGAACTGTAACACTCACTGCGAGGGTCCGCGGCTTCATTCTTGAAGTCAGTGAGACCAAGAACCCACCAATTCCAGACACAATATCACTGGATATATAAATTCAATAAATATTTTATGAATAGCTCTTGTAATAATTATTTTCAGGAAGAAAATGCATTTGTGTGAAAAATACATTGATAAAACTTTTGTGAAATATTGACAAGGTACTTTTTATAAAACTGGGAAGTGAATTTGTTCTGCTCTGAAATGCCAGAGAAGAGAAAAACAAACTATCCAAGAGAGGGATAAAGAAAAGAGCCAAAGAAGATGTGAGGTATAAAACTACAAAAGAAATAATAAGGAGAGTTTCCTTTGGAGCATGTATTCAGAACCCTTTAGGACAAGGAATGAATGGTGCTAAATTTGAAGTGATTCAATTGCTGTGGTGTAAATCTTTATCCAGGAGATAATCCCAGCAAAATTTCACTGAAGTCTACTACACTAATTTTATTAGTCTGTTTTCATACTGCTGATAGAGACATACCCAAGATGGGCAATTTACAAAAGAAAGAGATTTAACTGGACATACAGTTCCATGTGGCTGGGGAAGCCTCATAATCATGGCAGAAGGCAAGGAGGAGCAAGTCACATCTTACAGGGATGGCAGCAGGCAGAGAGAGCTTGTGAAGAGCCATTCCGATTTTTAAAACCATCAGATCTCGTGAGACCCATTTGCTATTAGGAGAACAGCACACGAAAGAACTGCCCCCATAATTCAACCATCTCCCACTGGGTCCCTCCCACAACACATGGGAATTATGGGCACTATAAGATGAGATTTGGGTGGGAACGGAGAGCCAAGCCATATCACTCATGAATGCTTTGTATAACGTAGTTTCCTATTTTGTTTTGTGAAAAATGAGAAATGGCTCAAATGTTGAGATATACACAAAATGAACTGCTAATGGTTTTACAGAGGAATAATCAAGTAGGTAGCCGTCTCTCAGGTACTGGAAGAAGTCCTTGGAACTTCCTTAGATTTCCATGCAATATCTTACAGGAATTTGAACTAATTATGTCTGGATATAAAGGGGTATAACATACCTCAGTTGATGTTGAATTTATGGAGATACCCATAACCTTTGCATTCTTAAAGTACTCTATAATTTTCAAAAACTTTTCTTACATTATCTTGCTTGTTCTTCACAAAGCTCTATGAGGCAGGCAGGGCAGGGATTCTTCATCGCAATTGCAGATTAGGAAGCTGAGCCTGGGAAGATTAACTGACATACCAAAGGTAGAACAAGGAAAGCTTAAATTTCTCTAGCCTTCTCCTTCTCTCATGTGCAGGATAAAAATCTACAGATTGAAGAAAAGTACTTTGGATGTCATGATTTTTTATTCTAGTTTAGGTAAAGAACAGATATGTGTGTCCTCTTAGAAAAAATAAATCCAAGTATATTATTTTTTTCAAAATAATTGTTGTGGAAGCTTTTCAAGAAAATAAGTTTTTGAAGTTATGCTATAAGTAAAATAAATTTCTCAATTAGATTAAATAAGATCTTTAGCTAGAAATCAATCCTTTTGATGACAATCTGTGTTTGAGTTTAAATGCCTTGAGTCATATTAACCATGACTTTTATTTTCTGTATTCTGATGCTTTGACATTTAGAATCTTGGTCACCCTGGAGGAACTGCCCCAATTTCTAGAGATTCTTAAATAGCTCAGTAACGCACCTTTCAATAGCAAACCAACCAATCTAGAGTTTATACTCATAAGCAACTCCTTTATCAGGATCTCATATTATGGGCCACTATCCACCTACCCTAAACATTCTAAGGGCAAGGGCCAGAAAACTAGGGGCTGCCCTTATCCCCCAGACCTCTCTAAAATTATTCAAATCAACCAATCCTTATTTGACTTGTCCTGACTTGCCCTTTCTTTCCTGTGGAAATGAAAATAAAGTCTCTGGCTCCTAATCGATGCTGGTGCTTCCCCATATTCCCCCTACCCCAACCCTTCACCCTTTGGCTTGCCATGCCCTCTCCTCTTGGAATCTGTAAATATAACAAACTTTCCTTTCGATGGCAGTCAACTTCTAATCTGTTGGCCTTGCCATACCTATATAATGATAAAAGCCACTTTAAAAAAAATAATAATAATAATAAAAGTTTCTTGTTCCTGATGTATACTTGTGAGTACACACACAGAGTTCTTTCTCCCCCTTCCCTGCCACCCAACTTAGAACCAGTAGAACCACAGTCCAGAAGTCACTCATCCTTACCTTTGACTAAAAACTGAGCAGAAGATGAGATTATTGGTGTATTGCATGTCTAAGGGTGCTGTATAGACAAGACACTAGAATAAACAAAAGGACACCACATTGTGATTCTAAGCACAGGGATTGTGTTTTCTATAGGGGAGAAAAATGTGGTGCTTGAAAGGGAGAGTATTGAGGAGTGACAGAAAGAGTGGGGGTAGTTAGGAATCAAGAGAGTGTTCTTACTTCTGAAGATATTAGCAGTGAAAACCTGCCTACTAGTGAACAGAACAGGCAATCAACAACTTATTTCTTTTCCTGCACAAGATATCAGATTTTTAAACTAGAGTCACTCGAATTGTAGATCTTACCCAGGATTAAGCTTTACCAATAATTTTTAAGATACAAGCAATTGAAAGGCACAGAGTACACAGGGAGAGGTTAGACACAATGAATGCATCTCTTCAGTTTTTTCCTTACTATATTGGACTCACACTTTTGCTTCGGGGTACATTTAGGTTATGAAACATCTCCATTCACTTTTATACCAGATAGTGTGCAGCTTACATGTAGGTTTTTATTCTTCATGTTTACCATAAGCAATCATAAACTGAGAACAACCTGCTAAAAGCATTTCACAGACAAGGGCTTTCTTTCTTGTAAATAGCATTAGTCTGTTCAATGAAGTCAATTTTCAGCATGTTTACAAGGAGATTAGATTGAGTTGCCTGATTTCTTTTCTTTTTGTTTGTTTTTCATGAGCACTGGTCTAGTAATAATAGAAAAATGTATTGTGGCTGGGCACGGCAGCTCACGCCTGTAATCCCAACACTTTGGGAGGCCGAGGTGGGGAGATCACCTGAGGTCAGGAGTTCAAGAACAGCCTGGCCAACTTGGTAAAACCCTGTCTCTACTAAAAATGTAAAAACTAGCCGGGCATGGTGGTGGGCACCTGTAATCCCAGCTACTCGGGAGGCTGAGGCAAGAGAATCGCTTGAACCCAGGAGGCGGAGATTGCAGTGAGCAGAGATCACGCCACTGCACTCCAGCCTGGGCGACAGAGCAAGACTCCATCAAAAAAAAAAAAAAAGAAAGAAAGAAAAATGTATTGTAAGCCTACTGCTTACCTCCTTCCTTCTTTCCTCATATCCTCCTTGTCCAATTCCCATGCTTTACAATGCAGATCTCCATGTGGTTTTGGATAATTATCAAAAGTCTTATTTAATGTACTTTTTATAACTTCATGTAATGTACTTTTTATAACTTCTCACTTTCAGCTGCCACATTTTTCTCCCCTATAAAAAACACAATCCCTGTGCTTAGAATCACAATGTGGCATCTTTTTGTTTATTCTAGTGTCTTGTCTATACAGCAAACTGAGACATGCAATACACCAACAATCTCATCTTCTGCTCAGTTTTTAGTCGTAGGTGAGGATGAGATGATTGCATACAGCAGCCCTGAGGTAATTAACAGCATCTTAGAAAAAAACTCAATTTTACATCTCATAGGGCACTTTGCCAACAAGGATAAGATGTTTTGTTTAATAAACAAATAAAAACATAAAGACTCTGCCCAACCAGGTAAGGACACAAAGAAGCACACCCTTTCACTATCAGTTCTCACCAGAGGATCCTGTGTATATAAAAGACCAGGCTTTAAGAGACTCAAAATTGCTGCCTTAACTGACATCATCTTGCAGTCATTCATGAAAAGAACTTGGCATCTGCCACCAAAGGCTCTGCCACATCGATGACTCTTTCTTACAAGACTGATGGAAAGCCAGCTGGAAACATGATAACACCTGTCCCACTAACCTTCCCCTCCTCTGTGGTACAAAGAGAGGTGATTCTACTACCAAGATGGCAGTATTAAATGGTATTGCTATCACCAAAGTCAAACTTAATAATGATGCCTAGCCTAATAGGACACAACATGAAATCATCCATTCAAGTATTTATTGAGCATAGATGGAGTGTATGGTAACCCAGGTCTAAGAATATTCATTGCTAAAGAATAGAAGGGGCAGAAATTCTATCATGCTATATATTAATATGATTTTTCCACTTGTGGAACATTTAAGGATAAATATATGATAAGAAATACAGTATCTGAAAAAAAATTAGGCCACAACTTTTGGAGAGCATTAGATTTCATTAGTCTACAAGAGGCATACACCTGCATTTACTTTTTTTTAGATAATGACATGCTATCTTACACATAATTCTACAGTGAAATGTTATTTACTCAAAAATATAATGGCATATATCTCAATTACATTGGTTTAAAAATATGATGAAGATCATTTAAATCTGGATTTTCAAATGTATGTACCACAGTTGATCCTTGAGTAATGCAGGGGTTAGGGTCACAACTCCACATCAGTTGAAAATACACTTATAAAGTTTGACTCCCCAAAACACTTAACTACTAATAACCTACTATTAACTGAGAGTCTTATGGATTATGTAAACATTCAATTAACAAATAGTTTGTATGTTATATGTATTACATACTGTATTTTTACAATAAAGCAAATTGAAGAAAGGAGAATGTTATTTACAAAGTCATAAGAAAGAGAAAATAAATGTACTATTCATTAAGTGGAATGGGTCATCATAAAGGTTTTCATCTTCATCGTCTTCATATTGAGTAGGCTGAGGAGGAGGAAGAGGCAGGGTTGGTCTTACTGTCTCAGGGTGGTAGAGATGGAAGAAAATTTACATGTTTTCTGAACCTATGCAGTTTAAACCTGTGCTGTTCAAGGGTCAACTATATTTACTTTTGCTGATACCTAATAACTTTTGGTACTTTTTAGATAAAATTTATGTATAATAAACAAGAAAGTTTAGAAAGTGTCCCTGTACTTCTCTGGGCTAACTTCAGCTGGTAGCAATTTGTCCAAAAGCCCGTGGCTATAAGATAATCCATCAAAATAAATAAACTGAAGGGAAATAGGAAAAGCAAGATATTAGCAGTAATATTAAAACCCTGGAGATCAGGAGGCAAATGGCTTCAACAAAGACCTGGGCATTTGTCTGATGCAAGAGATCTTAGATTTTGGGCTTTCCATAGTCCCAGTCTCATTTTGTACTGAGACTTTTAGAGATACACAAAATAGAGGGAAGACAAAGTTTAACTCTTAGCAATAGTGTTATTAATATATGATACTTAAAATGAAATGCAAAGTCGTCTGTCTTCAGGCCCACACCATCACAAACCTCAAGTAATATTCAGGATTCATTACTAAGTCGCTTCATGACCTATTTTTTCCCACAGCAATACTGTGTAACAACCTAACAAAACACTCCAATGGCATATGACAATAAACATTTCTTTTCGTTTATGAGTCTGGGTTAGCTGAGTGGTGCTACTGATCTGCTCCATTGAGTTTATTGTGGCTAAGCTTGTTCATTTGTCTGTGGGCAGCTTGCAGATCAATTGAAGGTTTGCTAATTTAGGATGATCTTGGCCTCAGTTTCTCATTTGTGATCTATACAGTCTCACATTCTCTAAGTTAGCCCAAGTTTTTTCATAATGTCACAGGCAGGGGCTGAACAGAGACAATAGAAGTGTGTGGGCTCTTTTGAGGCCCTGGCTCAGAAATGGAATTTCAACACTTGTGCTTCATTCTGGTGGTCACAGTAAAATCTATCCTGAATTCTAAATGGGAGGCAATTAAAAGTTGCAGGGGGAATGTTGGATGCAGGGAGGCTATAAATTAGAACCATTAAGTAATCAATCTACCACAGTGGCCATGTAGGAAAGTACAAAAATTAACATAAGCCTCATAATACATAACCAGAGATCAGATCTATACATGATTATTTTCCTCCTTGAGAAGTCCTGCTGTATAACGTTGTCTTAGTCTATTTGGCATGCTATAACAAAAATTCCATAGACAGCTTATAAGCAACAGAAATTTACTTCTCATAGGTCTGGAGACTGGGAGCACCAAGATAATGGTGCCAGCAGATCCAGTGTTAGGCAAGGGCCCACTTCCTGATTCATAGATGCCAGCTTCTCACTTTGTCCTCACATGGTGGAAGGGACAAGGAAGTTCTGTCGTGCCCCTTTAATAAAGGCACTACTCCCATTCATGAAGGCTTTGCCATCATAACTTAATCAACCACCAAAGTCCTCACCTCCTACTGCCTTCACATTGAGGGTTAGGATTTCAACATACGATTTTCGGAAGAGCCCACACATTCAGTCTACAGCAATCATATTCTGCTATAGCCAACATTTAAAATTTCTTTAAGGCAAAATTTCTAAGATTCTTGGCATGTTAGAGGTGTTGTTACCTAAATTCACTGCCGGTAGTAAATAGCAAGAGGAAACCACAACTCTTCATTTTGGCAATACACCAGGCAGCCCCGATAAGCAGCAGGGCAAGAACCGACTGAAACAGATGTTAATGGGAGAGAGATGCACATTTTGCAATGAATCGAAGCACAGATGATTCCTCCTACACCAGGTAAAAAAAGATAAGAGCTGCAGTTTAGAGGAGACAGTATCCTCCCAGCAGAGTTGTGTGCTTTTTGAACTAAAGCCAAAAAACATAAATTGAGTGGAATTTTGTATAAATGTCAGGTTGTTTTGATTTATTAACCACTCTTATTTATCCAAGTTAAAATTCTCGTGAAGGAGCTCATATTTCCTTTTTGTAGTTGATCTGAGAACACATTAAGATGTGGGAAAGGGGGAGAAATGAAAAGTATTTATCCAGTCTCTCCCACAAAATCAATCCCTTTTTAAATCCATGTCAGTAAAACCATCTGGTAAAGCCATCACTTGACATGTTGTTTTTATTAACATTATCTCTGCGAATAAAGATAAACATATATAGAGCATAGAGAAAAAACCCAGCCATAGAAAAAGCCCACACACTAGGTTTTAAAAATATGTATGATCAAAATAAATGGAAAATTTGATTCATTTAAAAAATGTACCTTATTTTCTGTCAAAGTTCACATCTTATTAGAATATTAACTTCTTAAAAATGTAGCTATATTCAGAATAATTCTATTAAAATTGTAGCTTCATCTAGTGTGATGATATCTGTCATTTCCAACCCTCTGACTTTTCTCCTGCATTAAACTTTCTGTAGTATACTTCAGATTCTGGATTTCATCCTTCCGGTTTGAACCCATTTTTTTGTCCATGGTTAGCGGTAATGATTTTAGATACTCTCATCTCTGCACCTTATGCCTCCCAGTCAATCAAAGAATTTACAGTATTATATAAATGCCTCTTTAATATTTTTAGAGGATGGTAAGAATAGTAGTTATTTCAACAGCCTGTTAGCAGGTTCTTGGAGACAAAACTTATATGAAAGCCCTGCACACTGCTATCACCAACTGCAACAGAAGGCTAAATTTATTTCCAAATTACCGAAAATCAATTGGTCTATTATCCTTGAATATATCATATTTGCCTATTCTTGAAAACCCAGGAATAGTTTTATAAACTTATTATTAGTGTCCATTACATTCAAGAAATCACCAAAATTCTGTTGATTCAATTCTAAAATATGTCTTAAATCTATTAACTCTTTTTCATACTCAAGCCTACTGCCTCTGTTGAGGACTAGTTTTTTTTTTTCTTTTTTTTTCCCCCACAATGTTCACAAGTCTTTTGCCTTGACATCCAGCCTTTTGTCCTGCTCCCATCCCAATCTCCAGCTTAGTACTCATACTTCCATCTATGTTAACTCAACTTCGTTTAAAATTGCTTTAAGGGCCCCTTCAATTCCTCATAGCCCACTGGATAAAATGCAAACTCCTTGAATATGGGACCCTAACATGCCTTATTCAACTATGTGGTTTCATTTTCTACTTCAATGCCTGGCACTGTGAAGATAGTCAAGGTGTGATTGAGAAATGAAACAAATGGTTTAAAATTGGAACAGATGACTGTTTGTTGAGGAGGTTAAGAAGTATTCCACTGTTGTCATAGTAGCAGGGAGTCTTATTTGCAGAGTTAACTTGTATGTGAATTAGCAGACTCACAGGTCATGTGAGTAGTTGAAGGAAGCTCATTTTCATTTTGCCAATCATATGCGAAAAATCAGTACAGGTGACAAAAACACAGGAAAAAATTTCCTACTGTTTTTTAAATGTGAAATTCAGGAGAATTTCAACAGTTGAATTCTCAAGAAAACAATGATGACAAATTACAAGGGAATTGACAATCATTTTTATCTGCAGAATATAAATGTGACAGAAGAACACTTAGACACATACTATGAGACCACCTAATGATGTGAAAGAATGGCAGAAAATTGGCCCCATTAACTAAATGTATTTCTGGAATCTCTTCATGTGGCACTACCCTACTTTTGCCTTCTCACTAACTTATGAAGATGTGGCTATCAGCAATAAAAAAGTCAATTCCTATGAAATAATTATCAGCAGATGATGTTTTTTCATACCCAAGTGGATAAGACTGATAATATTTTATATATAATTATACACAAAATAGTTATTACCACCAATCTCAGAAATGAGTTCAATAAAATAAGACATTTTGTCTGATATTTTAGATCCTATGATACTTTTAAAGTAGGAGTGACTTATGTAATCCTCTCTCTGATTTAATTAGGTAGAATAACCAAGAATATGGGGATATAGAGATGCATTATCTCTTGTTCTAGATCTTTTCACTAAATATGTCATGTACAAATGATTCACCTTCTCATTAAAAGAATCTCTTCTCTATGTGAGTGAGAAAAGTATCTTGTGCCAAATGTGCAGCTTACAGAATTTCTAAAAGTATTAAGGGACCATGGACTATGTACTAGAATATTTAATTCCTTGTTAGAGAATAACTGAGAAAACATATTAAGTGGTCTGGGCCAATTACCAACTTGCTTTTGTATTCATAAATGGAGCTATCAGGAAAAAAAAAATTCTTCAATATTCAGGGATTTGGACGTTTTTCTTTTTTTTTTCTTTTTTTTTGAGATGGAGTTTCACTCTTGTCCTCCAGGCTGGAGTACAATGGGGCAATCTCAGCTCACTGCAACCTCCACCTCCCAGGTTCAAGGGATTCTCCTGTCTCAGCCTCCTGAGTAGTTGGGATTACAGGCACCTGCCACCATGCCCAGCTAATTTTTTTTTAATTTTAGTAGAGATGGGGTTTCACCATGTTGGCCAGGCTGGTCTCGAACTCTTGACCTCAGGTGATCCACCAGCCTGGGCCTATGGAAGTGCTGAGATTACAAGTGTGAGCCACTGTGCCCAGCCTGAACTCTTTTTTTTTAATACTTTAAGTTCTAGGGTACATGTGCACAACATTTGTTACATAGGTATACATGCACCATGTTGGTGTGCTGCACCTATCAACTCTTCATTTACATTAGGTATTTCTCCTAATGCTATCCCTCCCCCAGTCCCCACCCCCCGACAGGCCCCAGTGTGTGATGTTCCCCTTCCTATGTCCAAGTGTTCTCATTGTTCAATTCCCACCTATGAGTGAGAACATGTGGTGTTTTGTTTTCTGTCCTTGTGATAGTTTGCTCAGAATGATGGTTTCCAGCTTCATCCATGTCCCTGCAAAGGACATGAACCCATCATTTTTCATGGCTGCATAGTATTCCATGGTGTGTATGTGCCACATTTTCTTTATCCAGTCTGTCACTGATGGACATTTGGGTTGGTGCCAAGTCTTTGCTATTGTGAATACTGCACAATAAACATACGTGTGCATATGTCTTTAGAGTAGCATGATTTATAATCCTTTGGGTATATACCCAGTAATGTGATGGCTGGGTCAAATGGTATTTCTAGTTCTAGATCCTTGAGGAATCGCCACACTGTCTTCCACAATGGTTGAACTAATTTACACTCCCATGAACAGTGTAAAAGCATTCCTATATCTCCACATCCTCTCCAGCATCTCTTGTTTCCTGACTTTTTAATGATCACCATTCTAACTGACATGAGATGGTATCTCACTGTGGTTTTGATTTGCATTTCTCTGATGGCCAGTGATGATGAGCATTTTTTCATATGTCTTTTGGCTGCATAAATGTCTTCTTTTGAGAAGTGTCTTTTCATATCCTTTGCCCACTTTTTGATGGAGTTTTTTTTCTTGTAAATTTGTTTCTTTGTAGATTCTGTATATTAGCTGTTTGTCAGATGGGTAGATTGCAAAGGTTTTCTCCCATTCTGTAGGTTGCCTGTTCACTCTGATGATAGTTTCTTTTTCTGTGTGGAAGCTCTTTAGTTTAATTAGATCTCATTTGTCTATTTTGACTTTTGTTGCCATTGCTTTTGGTGTTTTAGTCATGAAGTCTTTGCCCGTGCCTGTGTCCTGAATGGTATTGCCTAGGTTTTCTTCTAGGGTTTTTAGGGTGTTAGGTCTAACATTTAAGTCTTTAATCCATCTTGAGTTAATTTTTGTATACGGTGTAAGGAAGGGATCCAGTTTCAGCTTTCTACATATGGCTAGCCAGTTTTCCCAGCACCATTTATTAAATAGGGAATCCTTTCCCCATTTCTTGTTTTTGTCAGGTTTGTCAAAGATCAGATAGTTGTAGATGTGTGATATTATTTCTGAGGGCTCTGTTCTGTTCCATTGGTCTATATCTCTGTTTTGGTACCAGAACCATGCTGTCTTGGTTACTGTAGCCTTGTAGTATAGTTTGAAGTCAGGTAGCATGATGCCTCCAGCTTTGTTCCTTTTGCTAAGGATTGTCTTGGCTATGTGGGCTCTTTTTTGATTCCATGTAAACTTTAAAGTAGTTTTTTCCAATTCTGTGAAGAAAGTCAGTGGTAGCTCAATAGGGATATCATTGAATCTAAATTACCTTGGGCAGTATGGCCATTTCCACGATATTGATTCTTCCTACCCATGAGCATGGAATGTTCTTCCATTTGTTTGTGTCCTCTTTTATTTCACTGAGCAGTGGTTAGTAGTTCTCCTTTAAGAGGTCCTTCACATCCCTTGTAAGTTGGATTCCTAGGTATTTTATTCCCTTTGTAGTAATTGTGAATGGGAGTTCACTCATGATTTGGCTCTCTGTTTGTCTATTATTGGTGTATAGGAATGCTTGTGATTTTTGCACATTGATTTTGTATCCTGAGATTTTTTTGAAGTTAATTATCAGCTTAAGGAGATTTTGGACTGAGACAGTGGAGTTTTCTAAGTATACAATCATGTCATCTGCAAACAGAGACAATTTGACTACCTGATTTCCCAATTGAATACCCTTTATTTCTTTCTCCTGCCTGATTGCCCTGGCCAGAACTTAAAACACGATGTTGAATAGGAGTGGTGAGAGAGGGCATCCTTGTTTTGCCCTGGTTTTCAAAGGGAATGCTTCCAGGTTTGCCTATTCAGTATGATATTGGCTGTGGGTTTGTCATAAATAGCTCTTATTATTTTGAGATACGTTCCATCAATACCTAGTTTATTGAGAGTTTTTAGCATGAAGGGCTGTTGAATTTTGTCGAAGGTCTTTTCTGCATCTATGAAGATAATCATGTGGTTTTTGTTGTTTGTTCTGTTTATGTGATGGATTACATTTATTGATTTGCAGAAGTTGAATCAGTGTTGTATCCCAGAGATGAAGCCAACTTGATCATGGTGGATAAGCTTTTTGATAGGCTGCTGGATTTGGTTTGCCAGTATTTTATTGAGGATTTTCACATTGATGTTTATCAGGGATATTGGTCTAAAATTCTCTTTTTTTGTTGTATCTCTACTAGGCGTTGGTAACAGGATGATGCTAGCCTCATAAAATGAATTAGGGAGGCTTCCCTCTTTTTCTATTGATTGAAATAGTTTTAGAAGGAATGGTTCCAGCTCCTCTTTGTACCTCTGGTAGAATTCGACTATGAATCCTTCTGGTCCTGGACTTTTTTGGTTGGTATGCTGTTAATTATTGCCTCAATTTCAGAACCTGTTATTGGTCTATTCAGATATTCAACGTCTTCCGGTTTAGTCTTGGGAGGGTGTATGTGTCCAGGAATTTATCCATTTCTTCTAGATTTTCTAGTTTATTTGCATAGAGGTGTTTATAGTATTCTCTGATGGTAGTTTGTATTTCTGTGGGATCAGTGGTGATATCCCCTTTATCATTTTTATTGTGTTTATTTGATTATTCTCTCTTCTCTTTATTAGTCCTGCTAGCTGTCTATCTATTTTGTTTATCTTTTCAAAAAACCAGTTCCTGGATTCATTAGCTGTTTTGAAGGGTTTTTCATGTCTCTATCTCCTTCAGTTCTGCTCTGATCTTAGTTATTTCTTGCCTTCTGCTAGCTTTGAATTTGTTTGCTCTTGCTTCTCTAGTACTTTTAATTGTGATGTTAGGGTGTCGATTTTAGATCTTTACTGCTTTCCCTTGTTGGCATTTAGTGCTATCAATTTCCCTCCACACACTGCTTTAAATGTGTCCCAGAGATTATGGTACGTTGTGTCTTTGTTCTCATTGGTTTCAAAGAACATCTTTATTTCTGCCTTCATTTTGTTATTTACCCAGTAGTCATTCAGGAGCAGGTTGTTCAGTTTCCATGTAGTTGTATGGTTTTGAGTGAGTTTATTAATCCCGAGTTCTAATTTGATTGCACTGTGGTCTGAGAGACAGTTTGTTGTGTTGGCCTGAACTCTTAATAACCCTTTAAGATACCAACTGTGTCATTAAGCTAAATTTTGTTGTTGTTGTTGTTGTTGTTGTTGTTGTTGTTGTTGTTGTTTGATGGAGTCTTGCTCTGTCTCCCAGGGTGGAGTTCAGTGATGTGATCTTGGCTCACTGCAGCCTCTGCCTCCCAGGTTCCAGTAAGTCTCCTGCCTCAGCCTCCTGAGTAGCTGGGATTACAGGCATGTGCCACCACCCCCAGATAATTTTTGTATTTTTAGTAGAGATGGGGTTTCACCATGTTGGCTAGGCTGGTCTCGAACTCCTGCCCTCAGGAAATCTGCCCGCCTTGGCCTCCCAAAGTGTTAAGATTACAGGCCTGAGCCACCGCATCTGGCCTAAGATAAAATTTAACACCAAAATGGCTCCAGTTGTTCCTAGCTCATGGTCAATGCCTTACAGAGGCATTGATATGGGTGAAAAGGTGTATTCCAAATTAAACAAGAAGCCAGGCTGAAGATGTGTTTCACGGATTCAGTCAAGGAATCATAAAATATTATAACTACAATGGAACTAATTCATATTGGAAAACACTTCACCTTACAAATGATAAAATTAGGGCAGAAATGGAGGCCTTTCGATACCAAAGCAGCTTGATTTTTTAATATTGATAATATTTGAATGTTTGCATTCCTTCCAAAATTCATGTTGATATTTAATCTTCAATGTAGCAGTATTAAGAAGTGAACCTTTTGGAGGTAATTAAGCAGAGACCTAAATAGATGGGATTAGCAACCTTATAAAAGGGCTGGTGGGAACTAGCTAGGCCTCTTTTGCCCTTTTTTCCTTCCACCCTTCTGCCATGTAGTGATACAGTGGGTGTCCCCTCTGTAGATGCAGCAACAAGACACCAACTTGGAAGCAGAGACTAAGCCCTCACCATACACCAAACCTGCCAGTACCTTGATCTTGGGCTTCCCATCCTCCAGAAGTATGAGAAATACATTTCTATCATTTATAAATTACCCATTTCTATCATTTATAAATTACTTGAATGAACTAAGACAAGTATATAATGGTGCCTTTCTTAATATTTAATCATACAGCTTCTAGAACCCTGAGAAATAATCATTTAGAGGTAGCAATTCCATTTTTGATCTTTTAGAATATGAGACAAATATAAACATTGTTTGTGGTTGAAGTGCTGAGGCAAGAAAGATTATGAAATTTCAACAGGTGTAGGTAAACGAGTGCTGTTGCGGAGTGGTGGAGGCACTTATGCCATACTTACATTTCCAGTTTTAAAGTTTTGCAATGTAGATGTGTCTCAGAGGACACTTCTGGTGCTATCAGGAAGACAACTGAGCTAGGGATAGAAATTTAAGACAACAGTTCTGGAGGAAGAGTTACCTTTAATTCACATGTTTGTTTATAGCCTTGCTAGTTATTACAACTTTAAACATATAAATTAATATCCATAAGCATTCTGGGCATGAGAGTTTGATTACTTCTGGGAACACATTTTATTGTTCTTACATGTGTAAGGATCTGTGCTAGGGAGTGGTTCCTGACTACAGAAAGAGTAACCCACTAAATCTGCCTCCACAGAACCTATAATCTAGTAGATGACCAAAAGATGATTTCAAACGTCAGTGCGTTGACATGAATGCTGGTCTTTGGGGAAGCTGCCTTTTCATGTTTCCTATTAAGTTTATGCACAATTTTATATCTTCCCTGAAATGACAGTGTTAGTGGTAAGGGAAGGGAAATGACATTTACTATGCATTATCCTCAAGGATTTTGTTAGATGGCTTATGAATTGTTTGTTTTTAAATCTTTTCAATTATAGTTCTGCAGGGTACCTATTATTATCTCCATGCTCCTGACAAGAATTGTTTAAGATTACCTAGTTAATAAATTGTACCCCACCAGTTGGAAAACCCAGAAATCTAAATTATTTCAATTAAAGGTATATAAAGATATTTAGGGAGAGAGGATGAGGCATATTATGTTTATTGGTTAGGAAGTAATATTTTCCAAAACAGTTTTTAAAAGAAGTATAAATCCTTTACAAGTTTTTACCTAAGATTTGGGAAAGTATCTACACTTCTCCCAGCAAAGAATGTTCATTTCCCAAATACTTACAGTATAGTACCTATCACTCTACTATGCACATTGAACATTGTGGAAATTAACATTATTTCCATTTAAAGTACATAAGTTTAGTTAAAATAAATTTAAAAGCTAATGTCTGTAAATAGAGCCATGGTTTATTTTAAAAAGTGCTGGCTATATCAAATACTGACTATAAAAAATTGTTGTAGAGATCCATTAAGAAACTTAATTATTGAAACAAAATTAGAAATAATATTAAGCCTAGCTTCAAAAGTCAACAAACTAAATTTAGGAGAAGTAGTCAAGAGTTGTCCTTTAATTGGAAATTCATTCAGGGAAATTCATTGCACTACACAGCTGTGGTCTCTCTCTTACATCTGTAGCAGCAGCAGGAACTAATACTGTTACCATAGAGAGAAGCCTAAATCTCTCTCACACCAGAAGTTAAAGGCTAGAGACATGAGTTATCACTAACAAGCAAAAACAAATGTGAATGCATTTAACTACACACACACAAAAACAATCAGAATGAGAAAATATGAAGATGTTTTAAAAATTATTAAGATGTTTTATGTTTTAATTTTTGTTCAATTTATGTAGACTATATAATGTACATTTTGTTCATTTCAAATAGGGTTCTGACTCCATATAAAAATGAGTAGTGGGAAAGTATTTTAGGTTCTCTTTATTTTAGCTAACACTAATGAGCAGTCAAGATAACTGGATTATTAGGTCACATATAAAACATAAATTTACACTTTGAGACAGTCTATCTTAAGAGAATACGACAGTGTATAGAGCATTAACATTTAAATTAATCTATATATAGATGGGGCTTACAGCAATAACTACTACATCTGGCACAGGATTTATGCAACGTCAACTACCAAATGCAAAGACTTGGTATTGAATTGATATAGGGAGGCAAAGGAGGTTTGGGAGATCTGGATATATTCTCTTCAAAAAAAAAAAAACAAGCTAGAATCAAATAAAAATAACTAACATCAAAGGGGAGTTCAGCAGATGCAATGGAAGATGCCTATAGTCCCAGGAGTTCTGGGCTGTAGAGCACTATGCTGATCAGATGTCCACACTAAATTCAGCATTAACATGGTGACCTTGTGGGGAGCTGGAGGACCACCAGGTCGCCGCAGGAGGCATGAAGTGGTCCAGGTTGGAATTGGAGCAGAACAAAACTCTGATACTGATCAGTAGTGGGATCATGCTTGTGGGTAGCAACTGCACTCAAATCCGCGAAGCACAGCAAGATCTCATTCCTTAAAAATACAAATAAAATATTTTTTTTAAAAAAAGAAAAATCCAATGCAAAAAAGAGATTTAAATGTGACAGTTTGACAACCAAAAAAGAAAATATAAAGTAGAAACCATTGTGTATGTTTAACATTGATGGGCAGAGAAGAAAAAACAAAAACACCATTGAGAAAATATCCATTGCTTATCTTGACATCAGAAAAAAGAACTATTTTAATTTACATTATTTATAATTCTCAATTTTTGAACTTTCATTTAAAAATATTTTTGAATGCAAAGTTATTTCCTAATTAACACAACACACAAACACATACACCCTCACAAACAATTTGGGTCATATTTACATGCTTTAAAAAAGCAAAAGCTGTTATTAGATGTTATATTTTTTAATTTATTAGCAAAATATGAAAATTTTAGTCTTTGAATTAGATTAGTCCATCTATACTTGGTTTTTAACATGAGCCCAGTATAAAAAGTAGTTGCAGAATCTAAGAAGTAGCTCACTGAAAAATGAAAATCAACTTGGGTGCCTTATTGTACTCATTGTAATCTCTGAGACAATTTCTTAATTTATAGATTACCAAAATCTAGAGAAAATGTCTCAAATCTTTATTGACACTGAAAAAATATACTCAAAAAAAAGGAATATGAAAGCACAGGCAGGGCCTTCTTCTGTGTTAAAATACATAATTTTTTTTCAATCAAGAGTTTCAAGTCCATTCTGAATTTTGTGAGTACAAATTTAAACTTCTACAAAATTAGACCTCTAAAAATATCATTTAATTTGATTAGATCTTGCATCATCTTATGTCTATTTTAATTAGATTTAACTTGAAAAAGGTATTTTTTCTCCTTCTTCTTGACTCTAACACCCTTTAAGCATAAGTGAGAGTAATAATTTATATATATACAGTTTACATATATATATAGCTTTTTAGCATTTTTACAAAGTACTTTTACTGATATATGAAATTCAAAAACATTTTTCATTGGCTCTCTTGTTTGAGAATACTTTCAGATTTTTTGTTTTTTAATGTTTCAAGTGCATCTCTGTCAATGATATGCTCTACTAAATCTCTTCTTTTGAACCCATCGTTAATTCTACAGTAGCGCTGGTTAACAGAACTTTCTATAATGTTAGAAATTGTTTCTATCCACACTGTTCAGAGTATCCACTAAGTATATGTGGCTTTTGAGCACGTACTATGTGGTTAGTGCAGCTAAGAAACCAAATTTTAAATTTAAATGGCCACATGTGGCTAGTGGGTACAGTATTAGACAATACAGTCATAAAGGTTTAATTCTGAAGTGACTGTTAAATTTCTTATGGCTACCACAGAAAACTCTCAATTTTAATATATCCGAATCTAAATATTCATCTCTGCCAATGCACCCACTCTTCCCTCACCATCAAAAACTATACACACATTTACTGCTTTCTCTCTGTCCCTCCCTGTCTCTTTCACTTTTACAGAAACATGCACAGGAATGATGACAAAACTGGTTTTTTTCTTTTCAGTATTACTCCTTAAATAGTTGTTCCTCCATCCTTGTTATCATCCAGGTTTGATACCTCAGACAACTTCAATCATTCCCTGTTTCTCAATCAGCTTCATTAGTTTCTGCTTCTCAGGCACTATATCAAATTATACACCATTCCCCAATTATGTTTTCCTCAACCATATACTTAGTGCAAACTTTTGATATTTGTCATATTTCAGTGATCAATTCTTTATTATTCAGAACATCATCACCTCTGCTTGGATTTCTGAAGTATTACATTTTCTTGGAAGTTTAAGAGTAGAAGTTCACTCTGCCTAAATTATATACTCTAAGGTATATTAATTATCCTCTTGCCTAATATGAACTAAAAGGAGGTAAACAGTATTTTTTCCCTTGTCATTGTTAAACTATGTTTATGATTACTTGAACTATGTTTAATAAGCAACATGAAGTTCCCTTTGTGTTTGTTTGTTTTGCTACTGTATTCCCCCTCTCTGGTCTCATGTAGTCTTGCTGGGAATATCAATTAAGGCTGTATACTCCTCTGGCTTAAGGGTGACCATGTGACTCCTGGGATTTGGGTCAAAGGTGGAAAGATACAATGGCAAAAGTGTTGGACAGAATTACAGAATTAATTCCTCAGGACCATGAAAAGATAAATATTTAATTCTTATCCTTTTCTAAACTTCATCATCAGTTTTTCTTTTAATCCTGTGATTGCAAAGCAATCTTCAGAAGTTCTTATTAAACTTAGGCTCCCAGTATTCCTACTAATTAAAACACATACAGGCATACACACACACACACACACACACACACAAACACAGAGAGAGAGAGAGAGAGAAAATGAGATCACAATTAAACATTAAAATCATATAA
The DNA here is from genome assembly GCF_029289425.2 of Pan paniscus. Lineage (NCBI taxonomy): Eukaryota > Metazoa > Chordata > Mammalia > Primates > Hominidae > Pan > Pan paniscus. The sequence goes on from NC_073252.2 coordinate 44,052,302, forward strand.
AGAACAAAAACACCATGAGGATTATTCCAACCCTAAAGCAAAAAAATACATTGTATCCTAAATGGGAACATTTTAATAAAATGACATTGCATTAAATATAAAAATAATAAAGTAGAAAACAGATTCCCAAGAAATGTCAATTAGATAAGTAGCAGAATTCTGTAAATGTCAGAAGAAAATAATATCATCATCTTTGTAGGGTAAATAATTTTCAATCCATATTTTATTACCAGATAAGTTTTAGTAGGTAAATTCTATAAGCAGCTAAGAGTGAGAAAAAAATTAATGACTTTTTAATAAGAACAAACACAATTCAAAACTTACCTATAGATTTCTAGATTGTGTTTTTTTCTCCTCTAATTCATTACCTTAGAAAAGTATTGAACTTTCTGTCTCCCTGATTATTTTATGACCACAGGTGCTTAAAATGACTGAAACTATTGTATATCATTGTATTGTGTGGCTAGTGATTTTGAACAATGCTGCCTCTTCTTAATAGAATTCCTACCATTTATCTGTGACTTATTTTGTAACAAATTCTTCCCAACCTTCCCAACCCCTGTTTGATCATCCTGTAATTGTCCCTATCTCAGTGAAGGCAATTCAATTTTTTCATGCTCAAGCTGGTGTCATCCTTTTCTCCACGCCTAATACCCTAATCTATCAGCAAATCCTTCCTGCTCTGCTTTGAAATATATCCAGAATCTGCCTGCTTTTCGCTACCTCCACACCATTACAACTGACCTAGTCACATAAATTTTTTACCTAGAACTTTGCAGTGGGCAATAACTGGTCTCCTTTCTGTCATATCAGTCCCACACATGACTGTGAGAGGGATCCTTTTAATCTGTGGCTTGATGGTTGAATCAGCTTGGAAAAAATTCTCCCAGAGCCCTTATCTTTCAAACACTGCTTCTACTCAATAATTTGTGACTCCAAAATATGGAAATGTTAGAAGTTTTCATCATGTCTGTAAGGTCTCTTATACTCGTTTCAGTATTTTCTATCTTCTTAATTCTTCAGACTTCCACCTGAACATTTCAACTTGTCTTACGATCATGTTGAGTAACCTTCTCTTCCTGTGCTTAATTTTCTGGTAAATCCTTTATCAGGATCTTAATTTTAATTTTAACTGTAACATTTTTTTCTGTTGTAAAAATTTAATTTTTAAAAAATAATAGTTTTTTTAAATTGTGTAATTCTTCCACTTACAATCTATTTTTTTGAACATAAAATTTCACAATTATTTTTAAATTCGTACACTGTAAGTCTAACAACTGGGTCCTGTAGGAATCTGATTCTTTTGTCTGCTTTTTATTTCTTGGCTTCTATTTCTAGATACGCCTTACAATTGTTTGTTTGTTTACTTATTTATTTTTGAGATGGAGTCTCGCTCTGTTGCCCAGGCTGGAGTGCAGTGGCGCCATCTCGGCTCACTGCAACCTTGGCCTCCCGGGTTCAAGTGATTCTTCTGCCTCAGACTCCTGAGTAGCTGGGACTACATGCACGTACCACCACACCCGGCTAATTTTTGTATTATTTAGTAGAGACGGGGTTTCACCATGTTGGCGAGGCTGGTCTCGAACTCCTGACCTCAGTTGATCAGACTGCCTTGACCACCCAAAGTGCTGGGATTACAGGTGTGAACCACTGTGCCTCACCACAATTCTTGATTAAACACTGAGCATTGTTTATGAAAATTTTTGAGAATCTACATGATTTTATGTTATGGCAGGAATAGTTCACCTCGTCATCTAGTAAGAACTTTGCAAAGTTCGTTTCCATCTGATTCACGGAACTCTAGAAATTCCATCAGAGAGCTTGCAATGTTTAATAGTACCCTTTTATGGGGCCGAGGTGCAGGACCTACTTCATTATCATAAGACAGTCATATATCTATTCTGCTTTTTAGTGGTGTCTTGAATTTTATCCTCATGCCCTGCAGCTGAAGAATCTGTCAAATATCTTCAGTGAAAATGGCAGAAGGTCATTTTCACTCTATGAAGTTTTTTTCTCTCTGAGATCATAGTTTGTTGTTGTTGTTTGTAACTGATTTTTCTAGTTTTTCATGATATAAGTCTTGTCTCCTACAAGGATTTCTACCTTAAGAAGTGAAAGTCTTCTTCATGAAGCCTTTTAAAATGCATGTGATAAGGCCATTCTTTTGCTCAGCATCCTTGAGTGACTTTCAGTTTCACTCAGGGTAAAACCAAACTACCGAGCACATCCAAAAAGCAAATACATCAAATTTTCCCTGGCTACATTTTGACCTCATCTACTGCTCCTTGATCTACTCTGTGACAGCCACTTTAGCTTCCTCGCACTTCCAAAACACTAAGCACACATCTACATTAAATCCTTTGCATTCATTATGCATTTGTTTACTATACTCAGATTTCATGATAACAGCAAAGTGTTCCCTTGTCACCTCCAATAAGATAGCAATAAATATCAGTCAGAGTTCATTTGGAAAAGCAGAGTCACTAGGGTACATGCACTGACTCAAATATATACACATCCCTACAATAAAATGGTTGTTACGGGGATTTGGGTTTGCAGGATTGTAGGATCTGGTTAACCAGTTTGTGTGAGGCTTTTGCTTCTGTACCTGGTGTTAGATTCTGAAGATAGCAAGGCAGTCAGTCAGAAAGGTAAGGTGGATGTGAAGTGAGGCAGACAAGAACCAGTTGCAACCTGTGAAAATGGGCAAGAAACCAAAAGATAGACTGGAATCTATGAAGACAAATTACAACGTGTTTTACCACCTCCTATCTTCCCACTTTGGAAATGTCAGTGTTTAACAGGAAATACTGGCACCCTTCATCAAATAGCTGAACACAAACCTCAGTCAAAAATTGTAGAACTGAACGGGGAAAATCTGCTATGATCTGATGTTGCTGCTGGAGAGGCTGCTATCCCACATCAAAAGAAACAAGTTAATGACCATGTTGCACAGGCTTCAACAACTACTTGTGTCTTGTACTGCCTCCCGACATGTAACAAGATGGCTGTCGCCATTCCCCTACCTTCCTCATCTTGTGTGCCATGTCTCCTGTGGCCCATACCAACAGTGAGCAATGTGGAGAAGGGAATTCTAGGAAGCAGAGTGCCACCTTAGCTAAGTTTACCCAATACAAACCTACCTATCACAGCCCATCTTTTGTCAACTTGAATCCATATACATTTATTTTATCAATACTGAACATTCAAATAAAGACAATAGCCTCTGCTAGCCACATTTCTACACTCTGTTTCTACGAAATCAACTTTTTTTAGATCCCATACAAAAGTGAGATCTTATAGCATTTTTTTCTGTGCCTGCCTTATTTTATTTAGCATAATGTCCGCTAGGCTTATCCATGTTGTCATAAATGACAAAATTTATTTTTTGTTTAAGACTGTATGTAGCATTCCATTGTGTGTATGCATATATGGCACACCTTTTATCCATTTATCCATTTTTAATCTATTTATCACATTTTCTTTATCCATTTAGCCACTAATGAACACTTAGGTTTCTTCCATGTCTTGGCTATTGTGAATAATGCTGAAATGAACATGGGAGTGAACACATCTCTTCAACATGTAGATTTTAATTCCTTTGAATATATACCCAGAAGTGAGATTGCTGGATCATACGATGAGAATTCTACTTTTTTTTTTTTTTTTTAGGAACCTCTGTGCTATTTTCCAAAACAGTTATACCAATTTACATTTCCACAAACAATGTACAATTTTTACCTTTTCTTCATACCCTTTTGCCAACACTTGTTATCTTTTGTCTTTTTAATAATAGCCATTGTAACAAGATGTGAGTTGATATCTCATTGTGGTGGTGTTGTGCATTCCACTGATGATTATGGATGTTGAGCATTTTTTTACATATTTGTTGATCATTTGTACCTCTTGAAAAATATCTTTTCATATCCTTTGCTCATTTGTTTGATCCAGTTATTTCTTTTCCTGCTATTGAGTTATGTAAGCTCCTTATTTATTTTGAACGTTAGCCCTTTGTAAATATTTTCTTCCAATTCATAGGTTTTCTCTTCATTCTGTTCATTATTTCCTTTGCTGTGCAGAAGCTTTGTAGTTTGATGCAATCCTGTTTGTCTGTTTTTGCTTTTGTTACCTTATGCAAGGGAGAGCTGCATACGTAAGCAGAAGTATGCTTTGCTCTTGCTATGATATTGATATTCCAATATCACACAGTTTCTCCCATCTGTTTTCTTCTAGGAGCTTTATAGTTTCAGATCTTACATTTATCCATTTTGAGTTGAGTTTTGTATGTGGTGTGAGATAAGGGTCTAACTTCATTCTTCTGCATATGGATATCTAGTTTTCCCAGCACCATTTATTAAAGAGACTGTCCTTTCCCCATGGTAGGTTATTGGCACCTTTGTCAAAAATCAATTGACCATAAATACTAGGGTTTATTTCTGGGCTTTGTATCCTGTTCTGCAGGTCAAGGTGTCTGTTTTTATCCTGGTTGACAAACAGAAGGGATGGGGAAAGGGAAAATGTTGATGGAAGGGAACAAAGATTTAGTTAGACTAGAGACATACTCTTTAATGATCTATTGCACTGCATGATGACCAGAGTTAATAGTGTGTTGTATATTTTGAAATTGCTAAAGGCTGGATTTTTTACATAATCACCACATAAAAATGGTGAGTTGATGGTATAATGGTTATGTTGATTGGCTTGTCTGAATCTTTCTATTATGTACACAGGCCAAAACATCACATTGTTCTCTCTCTCTCTCTCTCTCTGTATATATATATATATATATATATATATAACATCACATTGTACTATATATATACACACACACATATATTGTACTATATATACATTGTACTATATATAAATACAGATATATATACATATACATATATATACATACACAGTTATTTGTTAATTTAAAATAAATATTTTTAAAAGACAATAGCAAAAGTATACTTCTGCTTACTTATACAGTGCTCCCTTGTATAATTGAAAATATGTAAACTATCTCCACCCACAATGATACAACATCCTTTTATTTGTTGTTGGATGATATTCATTCTTTATCTAACTGAGACATACTTTGATATTATGCAACTTAAATTTTGAGACCTAAGAGTAATTATTATTAACACATTATATGTTACATGGTAGGGGAACCAAAAAAGGGGAAGACAAAAACATTGGTTAATGCATACACAAATATATCCAGATCAGAATAAGTGAGAGACAATCACAGCTCTTACAATTTTTTAATAAATTAGTTTATAGCTACCTTCTTCCACTGTCTTTCCATATTCTTTTGCTTTCCTCATGGACTTTGTTACTTGCCTGATGGGGAGTGATCCATGTCTTCCTTCCTGAAATGTATGGATCATCGTGGTACCTGCCTGTATTTGGTAACTGTAGTTCTCCCTTTATTTTAATTATGCACATCAAAGTACTAAGAAACAGCCTAGGGGACCTTTGGCATTACAGTTATATTTCTTCTCATCATTAGTGTATAGAACCATCAAATTCTCACTGTGATAGTCAAGATCAGTCACCACCATCAGTACAGCAACCCCCTTTTCTGCTTCCTTATTTACTGGCCTAAAGAATCCAAAGTAGCCCAGCAGCAGTCTTAAACTTCAGTTTAGCGAATCCATTGATGTTTCTCCTGCTAAAAGCATTCATCCCTTAAAAATGCAGACCCTAAAGTTGCTCAACAAGGAAGTAAAAATTTTGCAAGTGTATCAATAGGGACAAGAGTGAGAGGAATTATTCTTCTTTCAATCCCTTGATTCCCTGACCTGTGAATCCTACCTACAGGATTAAAGGGCCCCATATTGTTTGCTGATATGTTGGAGGATGTTAATGGAGTTTTGCAAGGTGTTGCTACCAGTTGGTGGATAATCAATTCTTCATAAAGACAATGTCAAACTGCTTCAAAATTTAGATTAATTCATATGTAAATGGTGATCTATTAATAACATCAATAACCTCAAGACAAATGAAAATGACACTTGCATTATCTACAGTAGTGAAGAATGCACCACTCTATCCCCTTCCTCAAGTCTATTGTGGTGTATGAGGAATTAATATTACCATTTATTTAGCTGGTAAGTATTTTTCAAATATTTTTCTTTGCAAAAATTGTGCTGAGAGTGATGCAAAAAGAGAAGATGAGCTTTATTTCCTAATGGAGTATACTCAAAGTAATCTTTATTCCTATAAAAGTTTCAAATACCACATCAGTCAGCTTCCCTGAAGAATGGTTCAAAACCACATTGTGAAACTACTGATTTGATCGTAGTACTGATTTGATTTGCAGTTCTCCGATGATAAATGATGTTTAGCACCTTTTCATATACCTGTTTGTTATTTGTATATTTCTTTTGAAAAATAGATCTTTTGCCCATACTTTAGTAGGATTATTAGATTCTTTTTCCTATTGAGTTGTTTGACTGCCTTACATATTCTGGTTATTAATCCCTTGTCAGATGGATAGTTTGCAAATATTTTCTCCCATTCTGTGGGTTGTCTCTTCACTTTATTGATTGTTTCCTTTGCTAACAAAGTTAAAGAAATTTTTTAACTTGATGTGATCTCATTTATCCATTTTTGCTTCGGCTGCCTGTGCTTTTGATATATTACTCAAGAAATGTTTGCCCAGACCAATGTCCTTGAGGGATTTCCCAATGTTTCCTTTCAGTAGGTTCACAGTTTATGGTCTTAGATTTAAATCTTTAATAGATTTTTATTTGATATTTATACATGGTGAGATATAGGAAATGTCTTCTGCATATGGATATTCAGTAATCCCAGCACCATCTATTGAAGATACCTTTCCCCAATGTATATTACCAGCACCTTTGTTGAAATTAAGTTCACTGTACATGTATGGATTTACTTCTGGGTTCTCTATTCTGTTTCATTGGTCTACCTGTCTCTTTTTAAGTCAGCACCATGCTGTTTTGTGTACTATAGCTCTGCAGTATAATTTGAACTCAGATAATGTGATTCCTCCAGCTTTGATCTTTTGCTCAGGATGGCTTTGGCTACTCTGGGTCTTTTGTGGCTCTATATGAATTTTAGGATTATTTATGCTATTTCTGTGAAGAATGTCATTGGTATTTTGATAGGGATTGCATTGAATCTGTAGATTGCAATCACTTGTTACTGATCTATTCAGGTTTTAGATTTTTTCATGGTTCAGTCTTGGTATGCTGTATGTATCTAGGAAATTATTCATTTCTTCTAGGTTTTCCAATTTATTGGCATATAGTTGCTCATAGTGGTCTCTGATAATCTTTTGAATTTCTGTAGTATCAGTTATAATGTCTCCTTTTTTAACTGTGAGTTGAAAGAAGAATTAATGAAGACTGCACTAATGGAGAATGTAGTCTTCATTAATGCTCTGAATTAATAGTGAGTTTATTTACTTGGGTCTTGTCTCTTTCTTAGTCTGAGTAAATGATTGTCTGTCATTTATCTCTTCAAAAAACAAATTTTTGTTTATTTCTGCTCTGATTTTGTCATTACTTTTATTTCACAAATTTAGTGTTTTGTTTGCTCTTGCCATTCTATTTCTTTAAGATGCATTATTAGGTTGTTTATTTAAAGTTTTTCTGCATTTTTGATGTAGGTGCTTATTGATATAAATTTCCTTTCAGTGCTGCTTTTGCTTTATCCCATAGGTTTTGATATGTTGGTATTTTCATTTTCATTTTTTTCTAGACATTTTAAAATTTCTTTCTCAATTTTTTTTCATTGAAACCTTGAGTCATTCAGAAGCATATTGTTTAATTTCCATTTGCTTTTAGAGTTTCTAAAGTTCATCTTGTTATTGATATCTAGTTTCATTCCATTGTGGTGAAAGAAGATACTTAACATAAATTCATTTTTATGATTGTTTTAAGACTTGTTTTTGTCCTAACATATAGTCAGTCTTTGAGAATGAGTCATGTGCTGAGGAGAAGAATTTATCATCTCTAATCTTTGGATAAAATATTCTTTAAATATTTATTAGGTCCTTTTGGTCTATAGGGCAGATTAAATCCAATATTTCATTGTTTATTTTCTGTCTGAATGATCTGTCCACTGCTGAAAGTGGGGTGTTGGAGTCTTCAGCTATTACTGTAATGGAGTCCGTCTCCCTGCATATGTCTAATAATATTTGCTTTATATATTCAGGATCTCCAGTGTTGGGTGCATATATATTTACAATTATTACAACCTTTTGCTGAACTGACCCCTTTATCATTACATAATGACTTTCTTTGTCTCTATTTATAATAGGGTCTTGAAATCTATTTTGTCTCATATAAGTAGATGTACTCTTGTTCTTTTTGGTTTCCATTTGCATGGAATATCTTTTTCTATCCCTTTATTTTCAGTCTATATATGACTTTATAAGTGAAGTGTGCTTCATGTAGGCAATACACTATTGGGTCTTGTATGTTTTATCCAGTAAGCCACTCTATGTCTTCTTATTGGAGATTTTAGTCCATTTACATGCAATGTAATTATTGAGAAGTAAGGACTTACTACTGTCATTTTATAATTTGTCTCCTGGTTATATTGTGATCTTCTTTTCCTTCCTTCCTTCCTTCCTTCCTTTTTGCCTTCCTTCCTTCCTTTTTGCCTTCCTTCTTTTCTTTCTACCTTCCTTCTTTCCTTAATTTAGTCCTTTTGTCTTTCTTTTTATGAGGTGATTTTCTCTGGTAGTATGTTCTAATTTCTTGCTTTTTATTTTCTGGGTATCTGTTTTAGGTATTTTTTTGTTGTTTTAGGTTATTGTGAGGCTTGCAAAAAACATCCTTAACCCATCATTTTAAACTGATGATAACACTGATTGCAAAAGCAAATAACAAACGAACAAGCAAAGAGAAAACTAAAAAAAAAACTCAACATTTTAACTTCTTCCCTCTGTTTTTTAATGTTTCATTGTTTCTATTTACATTTTACTGTACTACGTCTTAAAAAGTTGTAGTTACTGTTTTTGATCAGTTCCTCATTTAGTCTTTTTATTCAAAATATTAGTAGTTTTCACAACACAATTACAGTGTTGTAATAGTCTGTGTGCTTACTACTACAGTGAATTTTGTATATTCAGATGATTTCTTATTGCTCATTAACATTTTCTTTTAGAGTGAAGAACTCCCTACGGAGTTTCTTGTAGGACAAGTCTTGTGTTGTGTTGATGAAATCCCTCAGCGTTTTGTTTGTCTGAGAAAGGGCTAATTTCTCTTCTATGTTTGAAGGATATTTTCACTGGATATACAGTTCTAGAATGAAGGTTTTTTTGTTTATTCTCTTCAGCATCTTAAATATGTCATGCCACTCTTTTCTGGCCTAGGAGATTTGTTCTGAGAAGTCTGAGGCCAGACATATTGGACCTTCTTTGTATGTTACTTGTTTCTTTTTTCTGGATGCTTCTAGGATCTTTTCTTCATCCCTAACCATCGGGAATTTGATTATTAAATGCCTTGAAGTAGTCTTATTTGGGTTAAACCTGCTTGATATTCAATAACCTTACTGTACTTGAATATTGATATTTTTCTCTAGGTTTGCAGAGTTCTCTGTTATTATCCTTTTGAATAAACTTTCTATCCCAATCTCTGTCTTTTTCTCTTTATAATTAGTACCTCTTAGAGTTGTCACATTGAGATGATTTTCTAGATGTTGTAAATGTGCTTTATTCTTTTCTATTTCCTCTATGTTTTTTCAAAGATCCTGCCTTTAAGCTCATTACTTTCTTCTACTTGATCCATTCTGCTGCTGAGAGATTGATGCATTCTTCAGTATGTCAACTGAATGTTTCAGCTTCAGAATTTTTGCTTGATTCTTTTAAAATATTTCAATCTCTTTGTTAATTTTATCTCACAGGATTCTAAGTTTCCTTTCTGTGTTATCTTAAATTTTGTTGAGCTTCCTCAAAACAGCTAGTTTGAATTCTCTGTCTGAAAGGTCACATATCTCTGTCAATCCAGGATTGACCACTAGTGCCTGATTTAATTTGTTGAGTAAGGTCATGGTTTTCTGGATGATCTTGATGCTTGTGTATGTTGGTGAATGCATGGGCACTGGAGAGTAAGGTATTTATTGTAGCCTTCATCATCTTGGCTTGTTAGTACCTATCCTTCTTAGGAAGACTTTCCAAGGGAAAGGGAATTGAGTGTTGTGATCTAAGTCTTTGGCCACTGCAGCTTTAATTTGCATCAGGGGATACCTCGAACCCAGTAATGCTGTGACTCCTACAGACTCATAGAGGCACTGCCTTGGTGGTCTTAGGTAATATCCAGGAGAATACTGTGAATTAATAAGCATAGACTCTTGTTCTTTTCCCTTACTTTCCCTCAAAACAATTGGAGCTTCCTTCTTTTTGCTGAGCTGCCTGGTACTAAGGTAGGGGTCACACAAGCACTCCTGTGGCCACCACCACTAGGACTGCACTGGGTCAGACCCAAATGTATCAAAAAGATTATAATAACATTTAGATGTGCACTTATAAGCATGTTGTCTAAAAAGACTTCTGTTTTAAAAAATACAGAGCTTAATACATACACCACCAAGACTAATTAACATTCTTTGGCCCTCATTGAAATTATTTTTTTAGACATTAACTAAAGAAAGCTCATTTCTCTTCTAAAATAGCAATCAACAATATTTTTAACCAAATAATGGAAGAAAATTTGATCTCTTTTAATAATTAAAAAATCATGACTAACTTTTGCCATGTATTAATTATTATTCATGAAATTCTTTCACTCATATGAAATAGCAGACAGCTAGTTAGAAACAGGGCTTTACTGAAGTGACACCTATTCACTCACAGTGAGATTCACTGAATACCAAAAGGAGAGGGGTATTTGTTAAGTAGACAGAGAGCACAGTTTCTCGCCTTTGTGGTTTTCTCTCCTAAATTATTCCCAATTCACCTGTTAAGCTTTTCTCTTTTACCACCCTCAAAGCAAAATCTTTGAAACAGTATTCTAGTCTCTTAAACAAAGATTTACATGTATGATCCTCATGTGTATTTTTCAATCCTGACTAGAATGTTTTTTTCCCTACAGTAAACACCTGTCTAGTTCACAATATTCCTTTTCTAATAATTTTCCTCCCACACAGTCAGCTATTGTATTTTTTCAATGCAGTCAACAAAATAAGCCAATTTCTTGACAAGAGCACATAGAAATTCAGCAACTGAATATTAGCCACATACATCAGCAGAAGCAGAGAAAGTTGCTTTACAAAGGGAAAGCTGAGAATGAAGAAGATCCTGAAAGAAGCAGAGATAAGGAACATCCATTAACAGAAAGAAAGAGAGTAACCTTAGTTACCAATGTATTTCATTTCCTCAGTCTAGTGCTTAAGGGGGCCTTATTGTACTTTCTCCCTTTAAGTAATAATAATAAAAAATTGCATCTTACAGCTACATAACAGTAATTAATAGAAACTAGTGCTTACTGAGGGTTTACCAAGAAACAAGCAGTACTATAAGCACTTCATATACACTAACACATTTAATCTTAATATTAACTTAGAAAGTAGCTACTCTTATCACCCTAATTTTATATATGAGTAAGTGAGTGATATGAATTCTTGAAAATTGTCTGCAGTTACATTGATGTAGCCAAGATTTAAACACAGGAAGTCCAGTTTCAAGGTTTGTGCTGAGTTTGTATATGCATTTAGTTTTTAGTAGGTTCATTCTATGCATTTCTATTATTTAGGACTGAAATAGACTTTTGCTTCTGGATTAAATGGAGTAACCTTACAAGAATTTTACCCCTTCACCTGAACCAATCAAATAATCAGACAAAATGTACTAAATAACTGTATTCAGGACACTGGGGATCAAGCGTTAAGACATCTTTTCCTGATTAATAAGAAACGAATGAAAGAATCCCAGCAATTACCAAGTCATTCTGCCTTGAGAAAGTTCGCAGACTGTGCTGCAGGGAGGGGAAAACCAGGCAGAGACCAATGGGTGCTCTGAGTTGAGGAGACAACACTGTCAGTTCAAGGAGACAAAGAAAGCCATAGTTTCCAGGGAAGAGTACTCATGAATTTAAAGCTGAACAGAAAAAGACCTCAGGGGGTTTGCAGAGGATCCATTTTGAATATTAAGCATAGTACTTCTCAGTACACATGGGGCTACGAGAGGCCATAAGAAAAAGCCACCCAAATGAACTAGAAGGAATAATACCTAAAGGAATAACATGTAAAGCTCACAGAATGCAGGAATAGTGCCTGTAAACCAGTCATTGGAAAGCCTCATAATTTATGCAGAAATTAGTAGTATTCAGAAGAACTTTCATCAGTAAGAGGAAGAAATAAGCCCTGGGAAAATTGTTGCTCTTGTCACAAATAAAATAATATTAGAAGAAGGACAAAAAAGAATTCAACTATTACAAGTAGTTTGAACAAGTCCAGGAAAAAAAGCACAAGAACATTTATATATCCACCACCCAGAAAGGCAAGACTGATGTTATCAATGTAAAAATAATTATCAGACATGAATAGAAGCAGGAAAATATGACCCATAAAGAGGAGAAAAGCTGATAAATCGAAACCAACACAAAACTGAAACAAATGGAATACTTCTCAGATTAACATTATAAAAGTTATTGTAACTGCATTTTACAAATTCAAAAAGCTATAAGTCTGATTTAACATGTTAAAATAGAGATCTTCTGTGTACACAGAAAATCTTTTGGAAAAGAGCCAAATCTCATTGCTAGAGATGAAAACTAGAATGACTGAGATGAAAAATATAATGGTTGGGTTTGATGTAAGACTAGATATTATAAAAGTAAGTTTAGTTAACTTGACGACATAGCAACAGGAGTTGTTAAAAATGAAATACAGGTACAAAAGCACTTTTAAAAAATGCACAGAGCACCAATGATCAGTGGGACAACTTCAAGTAGTCTAATTTACATGCAGATGGAGTCTCCAAAGGAGGGGAGAGGGAATGGAAAAATTTTAGCTGAGATGTTTGCCACCACATTTTACAAATTTGATAAATGCTATAAATTGACAGATCCAATAAGGTCAATCAAAATCATAAAAAGAAAACAATATACACCAATGAACATTCTAATCACGTTGCTCAAAACCAACGGCAAAGAAAAAACGTCTTTAGAACAGCCAAATATATAAGAATAACTTACTTACTGAAAAACAAAGAAAAGGACAACACAAGACTGCTATGAAAAAAAAAATGTAGACCAGAGGATAGATATATCTAAAGTCTTAAAATCAACACAACATCAAGCAATAATTCTATACCCAGAGAAAATACCCTATAAATATGAGGTTTCAATGAACACCTTTTTATGCACATAAGAGTTGAAGAGCTCAACACCAACAGATGTGCACTGCAAAAAAAATTTAAGTAAGTATTTAAGATAGAAAAATATGATATCAGATGGAAATCTGAATGACACAAAGCAATAAAGAGCACTAGAAATGGTATGTTGGTAAACATATATAATTTTTTTCTTTCTTAAAGCTCTATTAAAAACAGATTACAATACAATCTGAGACTTATAATATATGCAAAAGCAATATATTGTCACAACAGGAGAAATGAAAAGTTACAATTAGAAATTCTTATATGCTAATTGAAATGATATGGTATACATACCAGATGTATAGTCCAAATTCTTAAGTAGCCACTAAAATAACAACAAAAGCAAGAGCAACAAAAGAGTTATAGCTCACAAAGGAAATAAAGTGGAATCAACAACAAAGGAAATCATTTTTAAAAAATCCAAAACATGAATAGAAAAAACAAAGAAAAGGGAACAATGAATACACGAGACAAATAGAAAACAAATATGACGGTGGTAGATTTAAATCTAAAAATATTCAAAATATTAATAATCACATTAAAAGTAAGTGAACTAACTATATCAAGTGAAAGTTAGAGATTTACTGAATTTAAAAAGTAAGGAAAAATTATATGGTTTCTAGCAAAAATAAAGTTAAAATTGAGATACAAATAGGCTAAAATGAAAAAGATCGGAAAGATAAATCATGCTAGCACCAATAAAAAAAAAAACTGAACTTCTAGCAGACTAAGAAAAAGAGAGGAGAGAAAATTCCTAATACCAGAAATGAAATAGATGACATCACTACAGATACTATGGACACAAAAAGAATAGTAAAAGGACACTATAAACAACTCTATGCCCACAAATTTAATAACCTGGATGAATGTACCAGTCTGTAGAAAGATGAAATTTGCTAAAACTCATATAAGGAGAAATAGATAATCCAGATAAGCCTATTATCTATTAAAATTGAATCAATAATTAATTTCCCTTCAAACAGAAATTACCAGGTTCTGATGGTTTCACTGGTAAACAATCAATCAAACATTTAAGGAAGAAACTACCAATTCTATACAATCTTTTTCAGAAGATAGAAACAGGAGTTTTACTTCTGAACTCATCCTGTGAGGCAAGCATTAATCTAATACTGAAACCAGAGAAAGAAATTATAAGAAATGACAACTAAAGACTAATATCTATCATGAAACAGACACAAAAATCCTCAACTAAAGAAAATTGCAGGCCGGGTGCCGTGGCTCCTGCCCGTAATCCCAGCACTTTGTAATGACAATGCAGGCGGATCACCTGAGGTAAGGAGCTTGAGACCACCTTGGCCAATCTGGCAAAACCCTGTCTCCACTGAAAATACAAAAATTAGCTGGGCATGGTGGTGGTGGCTGTAATCCCAGCTACTCAGGAGGCTGAGGCAGGAGAATCGCTTGAATCCAGGAGGCAGAGGTTGCAGCTAGCTAAGATCATTCCACTGCACTGCAGCCTGGGCCACAGAGCGAAACTCCATCTCAAAAAAAAGAAGCAAATTGAATCCAAAAACATATAAAAAGAATTATGCACCACAAACAATATTATTTATCTCAGGTATGCCAGGATAGTTGAACATTCAAAATTAATATAATCCATCACCAAAAATCAAAAGAAGAAAAAGTATATGATCATATCAATAGATGCATAAAAAGCACTTGACAAAAATCTAACACTTTTTTATGATTAAAAACTCAGAATATACAAGTTCCTCAACTTGACAAGGAGTATCTACAGAAAACCTGTAGGTAACATCCCATTTAATGGTGAGAAACTAGAAGCTTTCCAATAAAATCAAGAACAAAGAAAGGGTGTTTCTTCTCACTACTGCTTTTTAATGTCATACTGGAAGTCCTAACTAGTGCAGTAAGACAAGAAAAGGAAATACAAGTTATACAGATTGGGAAGAAATACATATAACTGTTCACAGATGACATAATCAGTTATGTAGGAAGTCCAAAAGAATTGACAAAAATCTCCTAGAATTAATAAATGATTATAGCAGAATTGCAAAATATAATGTAAATGTATGAAAGTGTATCACTTTTCTATATACCAAAAATAAGCAAGAACAATTCAAAATTAAAAACACAATACCATTTACATTAGCACTTCCCAAAAATGAAATATTTACATATAATTCCAACAAATTGTATACTAATCTGATTTGTAGAAAATACAAATCTCTGATAAAAGAAATCAAAGAAAATCTAAACAAATGGAGAGATATTTCATATTCGTGGATAGGAAGGTTCAATATTGTCAAAATGTCAGTTATAACTACTTAATCATTAGATTCAATCAAATCCCAATCAAAATTCCAGAAAGTTATTGTGTGGATATTCACCAACTGAGTTGAAAAATTTATATGGAGAGGGAAAAGACCCAGAATATTCAATGCAGTTCTGAAAGAGAAAAACAGCCTGGACATTTGGGTTGGTTCCAAGTCTATTGTGAATAGTGTCCAACAATGATAGACTGGATTAAGAAAATGTGGAACATATACACCATGGAATACTATGCAGCCATAAAAAATGATGAGTTCATGTCCTTTGTAGGGACATGGATGAAATTGGAAATCATCATTCTCAATAAACTATCGCAAGGACAAAAAAACCAAACACCAAATGTTCTCACTCATGGGTGGGAATTGAATAGTGAGAACACATGGACACAGGAAGGGGAACATCACACTCTGGGAACTGTTGTGTGGTGGGGGGAGGGGGAGGGATAGCATTAGGAGATATACCTAATGCTAAAAGACGAGTTAATGGGTGCAGCACACCAGCATGGCACATGTATACATATATAACTAACCTGCACATTGTGCACAGGTACCCTAAAACTTAAAGTGTAATAATAATAAAATTAAATTTAAAAAAAGAAAAGAAAAACAGCCTGGAGACTAATACTACCTGACTTCAAGTCTTACTATAAAACTACAGTAATCAAGACAGCTTTGAATTAGCTAAAGAACACACAAATAGATCAGTGTAACAGAATAAAGAACACTGAAATGGGCCCACATATAGTCAACTGATCTTTGATAGAGGAGCAAAGGCAATCCAATGAAAGAAAAGACAGTTTTTTCAACAAATAGTGCTAGAATAACTAGTATGTTTGCAACATCCACATGCAAACAAATGAATCAAGACAGATTGAGAGAGGGAGAGATAGAAGGAAACGAGGGAGGAGAGGAAAGAAGGAAGAAAAGAAGGAAGGAAGAAAGGAAAGAAGGGAGGAAGGAGGAAGGAAAGGAAAGGAAAGGAAAGGAGGCAGGCAGAAAGGGAAGAAGGGAAGAACATATTTTTCCTTCCCTGTTAAATTAGATTTTCACATTTGAAATATCTACTTGATATTTTCATTTAAGGTAAGTTTTTAATCTCTTCCTACACATAAAACACATATGCACACACCGTTCCCACTCCAACCTCTAAGCCTGACCTTCAATTTTCCTATTCTAGTGGATTTTAATTTTCCCAGTCATCCAGTCTCTAGTTTTTCCAGCCTAAAAATGAGTCAATTTATATTTTTCTGTTTTTAAATCTTATATTAATTTATTAAAATTCTGATAACTTATATTTTTCCTTGCTTTGAATTCTTCCCTTGCATGTCTTTATACTGATATAGTCAACTTAGATTCTTTGTCACTCCTAATTAATGCACAAGGAGGCAGTGATTTCTCCACTTCCAATTGTGTCCTCCCAATCTGCTTTGCACCAGGTTCTATCTACATTCTAATTCTCAGTCTCTCATTTGAAAACTTGTGCTAACTTCTCATTTTCATTAGACTCTTGTGGTGGATATAAGTCCTCCACAATTTATCTTAATTTATTTTTCCCAAACTGCCTCCCAATACTTACCATCATAATCCCTTTATTTCACCAGGCTGCTTTTCTTATTATTCAATATGCTAGCTTAAATCCTGCCTCTAAGCCTAAGTTCACACCATTTGCCCCACTTTATTCCACTTCAGTCATGCAATTTCATTCACTGCTCAGTTTCAATCACAGCAGGATAAGCAATTTAAGAAGTGGAATTAAAATGAAATTCAAGTCTCTGGCCAATTTCAAATTATGGTCAAATCGCCCTTCCTATGTGATGATTTAAACTGAAAAATGTTCTTTTAGTTTAGGATTTTTTTTTAGTCCCAAAAGGAAGATTTTATTAGAGCCAAAGGCAGTTTATGTGTTTTAATAGTAATAAAATCCACATAGCTGTTACTTGGTTAACAGCTTCATAGATAATAGAATTTTGTAGGAATATTCAGAATTAAAATGATATTAAATTAAAGCACTATAGTTATTTCCTATTATCTGACTAAGATATGGAATTTTCTGATGGAATTAAGTATTAGAGCTTATAATTTTAATTGAAGTATTTTCATGGATAATATTCAATCTGCTATTTCAGTACGAAAAAAGTTTGCATATTTGAGAATGATTGACATGCAAGTTTCTTCTACTCATTCAGTTGGATAAAAAATCGCTGCTCATTCACAATTAAAAAATAATCTTTCACTTAGATCTCACTTTGTCAAGTGATGCACATTCGTAAAAATGCTTCAGTACATTGAAGAGGTTAGCCACATGAGGTGATCTGTTAGAAAACGCTGAGAAATAACTTTTAAAATGGAGCAACTCACCTGTAATCACAGTAAACTTTTTCCTGGTAATTTTATTAATTTCAACATCTACTCTTGTCCAGATAGCAATGAAATATGTAGGACTGCTAGGAAGATTCCTTAAAATTTGTATTCATTATACAAAGTTAGATTTAACATGAGAAGTAATTAGTTCAGCATGCATTGAATGAAAATATATGAAAAATGAAAAGCATTTAAAAATGAAGATCTTTTAGTAATAAAGTGTATGTGGAATTTCATATTATTCATCAGAATATTTCCTGCCCAGGAGAGATTTATAGTTCCCTTCGCCATTAAAAAGATTTTTCTATAGAAAAGATGTACCCCTTTTCTATAGAAAAATTGTCTTGTTAAATTTGGGAGTGGCCATGTGACTTGCATTGGCTGAAAAAATGTTGGTAAGTAATATGTTTCAGTTTTATAAAGCTTTAAGAGCTTATGATTCACAACCTCCTTCTTTTCCTTCTGCCATGAGACCCCCAGATAAGAGCAGTTTCATCAACATCGAGTTGGAATGCAGATAACATGGGAAAGAACTGAAGCAGATCCTTAAAGGACTTAAAGCATGAGAAAGTAACTCACTTTGTAGGACATTGAGATTTTTCAAGTTGTTTGTTACTACAACATAACCTAGACCAGGATTCCCCAACCCCAAGGCCAGGACTAGTACCAGTCCATTCTGCGTGTGGCTTGTTAGGAACCTGGCTGCACAGCATCGGCATTAGATTCTTGTAAGAGGGCGACCCCTGTTGTGAACTGCACATGTGAGGGATCTAGGTTGAGCATTCTTTATGAGAATCTAATGCCTAATGATCTGAGGTGGTAGTTTTATCCTGAAATTATCCTCCCAACCCCCGCCCCCCCATGGAAAAAGTGTTTTCCACAAAACTCATCCCTGGTGCCGAAAAGTCTGGGGACCACTGTCTTGGCCCTAACAAATAAAATCTGTCTTAATCATTTAATTATTTTTAAAAAACTAAAATATATTAATTAGTGGGATTTGTATCTAATTTACATATTTTGCAGATACAAGAGTTGAATGATTTCACATTTTCAATTTTATTCCAATAATATTTGATTAAACCTTTATTCATTTAATTTTCCCATGGATAATATATGTATAAATATAAGATGATACACAATGAAAAGTCTTCCTCCTTTCCTGCTGGTTCCTTTCTTCATTCCTTCCTTTTAACCATGAAAATTGTTGTCATTAGATGCTTACATATCTTTTCAGAGTTTCCAGGGTGAACTCCGAGTATCTGAGACAGGTCTTAGTTAATTTAGAAAGTTTATTTTGTCAAGGTTGAGAACGTGAACCTGTGACACAGCCTCAGGAGGTCCTGACCACATGTGCCCAAGGTAGTAGAGGCACAGCTTGGTTTTATACATTTTAGGGAGGCATGAGGAATAAACTTGTTTTGTAAGACACAGATTTTGGAGTTGTTCGTTAAAATATGTATAAGATATAAATTCATTCACTCTGGAAAGGGAGGACAACTCAAGCAGGGAGGGGTCTTCCAGGTCACAGGTAGGTGAGAGACAAACAGTTGCATTCTTTTGAATTTTTTATTAGCCTCTCCAGTGAGAGATACATCATTTATCTCAGTGAGCAGAGGGGTGACTTTGTTTTTTTTTTTTTTTTTTTTGAGACGGAGTCTCGCTCTTTCACCCAGGCCAGAGTGCAGTGGCGCGATCTCGGCTCACTGCAAGCTCCACCTCCCGCGTTCACGCCATTCTCCTTCCTCAGCCTCCCCAGCAGCTGGGACTACAGGCGCCTGCCACCGCGCCCGGATAATTTTTTGTATTTTTAGTAGAGACGGGGTTTCACCATGTTAACCAGGATGGTCTCGATCTCCTGACCTCGTGATCCGCCCCCCTCGGCCTTCCAAAGTGCTGGGATTACAGGTGTGAGCCACCGCGCCTGGCCAGAGGGGTGACTTTGAATAGAATGGGAGGCAGGTTTGCCCCAAGCAGTTCCTGGCTTGACTTTTCCCTTTAGCTTAGTGATTTTGGGGCCCCAAGATTTATTTTCCCTTCACACAAGTAACCTTTTCAAGTAAACCCAGATATCAATACTTATTTTTTCTCTATTTTTACACAAAAGGCAACACATTATATGATTTGTCCTGAACATAATTTTGTATTTACGATATATCTTGGAGGACTTTCCATATGGCTACTCATGATTTCATTAATTCACATTTCATTCGTATATGGATATAATCATAATTTATCACAGGCTTCTCTTTTTGATGGACATTCAGGTAATTTTAGTCTTTGGCCACTACAAACAATGCTGTAACAAATAAACTTATTTCATTTTTCATATGTACAACCACATGTGAAGATTAAATTCCCAGAAGCAGAATTGCTTGGTCAAAAGAATGTGTGTGTTTGAAATTTAGTAGATATTGCCAAATATCTAATCACAGGAATTGTAGCAATTTATACTCCCATCAACAATGCATTAAAGTATCTGACTCTCCAACTGCCTTGCCAATAGAGTATGTTACCAAATTTAGGGATTTTTACAAATTTCATAGGTAAATAATAGCACCTCAGTGTAGCTTCAGTTTGCATCATTCTAACCAAAATTGCGTATAACTACCAATAATGTAATTAATCCTTTTTATTCATTGGTACCCTAGACACCTGCTTGAATCAGGTTTGGCTCCAATTAATTTCTCCTTCCTTTCATTAGTTGTTATTTGGAATACCTCTCTGTGATTCTAATTTCTAATTTCCATTTCTACAGTATTTTATTTTCTTTGGCGTAGTGCTTTGTTGACTAACTAGAATATAAATACTTTTATAGAGGAGTAATTTACAACAAATCCATTTTCCATAAAATAAAGTTAATAAATCCATTGGTATATTTTCTAATAAGGTTTCTAAACATGAAAAGCCTGAGTGTCAGAATTATACCTGGAATGAAGATGGAGAAAGGAATATAGAAAACATGCTTGATAGTACCAAGAGAAACCTCTGCCCCAGGAAAACTGTTAGTAGAACTGGGTCTATTTAATATTCAACCAACCTCATACTTAGTTCTATCTTGAATTGAAATCTGTCTCTTCTCTCTTTCTCCCTCCCTCCTTCTAATTGACAAAACAATGTCACTCACACAAAATGAGGAAACACAGAGACAATTAATTGGGAGCTTAGTTGAATGTAGCCTTTCCTGGGGAAACATATCTAGTGTGAGAACAGGAGAAAATGAAATGGCATTTATAATCAGTAGGTGTGGAACTGACTTTCTCTTTGTAAGTTGTAGCATGGTTTTATTTTCATGTGCTCAAAGATCCTAGTTTCTTATTCATTTATCAATAATTCCTGACTGACAGTGTCAGAACACATAACAAACCAGTCCATTCTATTCTGCAAGAATAATTATTCATCAAATTGAATTATGAACAGAATTTTTTCTAAAGAAGCAGTCCTACATTTTCTGCATAGCTGTTACACAGTAAATATTTAGAGAATTGAAATCTCCCATGAGCAGTGTTCTGACTTTTCCAGACCTTTTCTGATCTATACAAATATTTTACAATTTGATTTCACTAATGGTTTTTACAAATCAATAGGAAATCAGAAGCATTTTATTCCTTTTTTCAATGTTGAATTTTATCTGGATAGCAAAGATATTCTGTCACAGTAGGATTATTTTCATAATTAAATGAAAGTGAAAATATAAATCACTAGGAAAACTAAGGTGTTTTTAAAATCATTGTACTTTTGTACTTTCTCATAGTACTTGGAATTAACATAAAAATACTCAGGGATAAAAAGAAAGTATTGTGAACAAATCACACAAAACCAAAAATGTTTTGTAACAGTCTTTATCCAAGTTTTCTTTCAAAACATTTTTGAAAACCTCTCTCATCTTAAAAATCATTTTGAGAATAATTCTAATTTATATGAAATTTAAAAGATTATTCCATAATAAAAAGTTCTTCTTAGATTTTGTTTACACTTAATTAAAAATACAACATTGCTTTGAATATTATGCTAAGATAATAGCATGATATTGTTTGGCTGTTGCGGCTGCAGTTTATTTGCTAACTGAATTTGAGTGTGACAAATCATAGTCAAAGATGGCAAAATTTATACTTAGGTTGCTTAAGGCTCTAAGATTAGTGAATTGAAGCAATTATACATTAACATATCTATTTCATACAAGTTTTAGAGCATTTGATTTTTAATAGAGTTTAGTTTTAGCACAGCTCTAGATTCATAGCAAAACTGAACAGAAAATACAGAGTTCTCATATATCCCCAGTCTCCACACATGCGTAGCTTCTCCCACTATCAGCATACCATACCAGAATCACATATTTATTATAAAGGATGAACTCACATTGACACATCATTAGCATTGAAAGTCTGTAGTTTACACAGGGAGTCTCATTTGAGTTTGTACATTCTATGGATTTTGACAAACATGTAATGGCATGTATCCATCATTATTGTGTCATACAGAAAGGTTTCATTGCCCTAAAAGTGTTCTGTGCTCTGCCTATTCACACCTACTTCCCTTCAACCCCTGGCAACCACTGATCTTTTTACTGTCTCCTTAGTTTTGTCTTTTTCAGAATATCATAAAGCTGGAATCATACAGTTATAGCCTTTCCAGATTGTCCACTTTTACCTAGTAATATGCACTTAACTTTGTTCCCTGTCTATTTACACTTTGATAGCTCATTTCTTTTTAGCACTGAATAATATTCCATTCTGGATATACTACAGCTTATTTATCCATTCACCTCCTAGAGGACATCTTGGTTGCTTCTGAGTTTTGAAAACTATGAATAAGGTTGCTATGAGCATTCCTAAGCCTGTATTTGTGTGGATATAAGTTTCTACTCCTTTGGACAAATACTAAGGAACACTCATACAGTATCCTATGGTAAGATTACGTTTAGTTTTGCAAGAAACTGCCAAGCTGTCTTCCATAGTGGCTGGCTTATTTTCATTTCCATCAGCAATGAATGAGTACTTCTTGTTTCACATCTTCACCAGAACTTGGGGTTGTCAGTGTTCTGAATTTTGCCAATTGTAACAAATGTTTAGTGGTATCTCGTTGTGGTTTAATTTCCATTTCCTTGATGACATATGATGTGGAGGATCTTTTTATCACCTAATTGATACATGTATATTTTCTTTGATGAGGGGTTTAAGATCTTCGGCCCATTTTTTAGTCAGGTTGTTTTCTTATTGTTGAATTTTAAAAGATTTTTTGTTATTTTGGATAATAATCAATGTGCAATATGACTTTGACAAGTATTTTCTCCCAGTTAGTAGCTTGCCTTCTTATTCACTTGACAGTGTCTTTTGCAGAGTAAATGTTTATAATATTAGTAAAGTCTAGATATCAATTTTTTTCTTTCATGGATGGTGACTTTTGTATTGTATCCAAAAAGTCATTGTGAAAACCTAGGTCATCCAGATTTTTTCCCATGTTATGTTCTAGTTTTATAGTTTTACATTTTACATTAAGCTTATGATATATTTTGAATTAGTTTTTGTGAAAGGTGTAAGATTTGTGTCTAGATTCTTGTATCTGGATATCCAGCTGTTTCAGTAGCATTTGTTGAAAAGACTATCTTTTCTCCAGCATATTGTCTTTGCTCTTTGTCAAAGAACAGTATACTATATTTCTCTGGGCCTTTTAGATAATTTTATTTTTATTATAAAAAATCAGTTTCTTTAAAGGTGTTGGCCTGCTTTTTTTTTTTTCTTTTTTTTTTTTTTTTTTTTTTTCAGAGTCTTGCTCTGTCGCCCAGGCTGGAGTGCAGTGGTGTGATCTCGGCTCACTGCAACCTCTGCCTCCCAGGTTCAAGTGATTCTCCTGTATCAGCTTCCTGAGTAGCTGCAATTACAGGCGTGTGCCACCACACCCAGCTTATTTTTGAATTTTTAGTAAAGACGGGGTTTCACCATGTTGGTCAGGCTGGTCTCAAACTCCTGACCTCATGATCTGCCTGCCTCGGCCTCCCAAAGTGCTGGGATGATAGGCGTGATCCACCACGCCTGGCCAGGTGTTGGCTTTTTTTATCTGACTTTCTTAATTATAGAAGAGAATTGTTTGGCCTAGAGATTTTCTGTTATTATTCTCATTCATATTTTGGAAGTTAATTTATAATAAATGTTAACAATTTAATGTTACAATGCTTTGATTGGTGACTAATGATTTCAAGAGTATCAATCAGGCTTGCATTAAGGGCTTCAGTATTTCTAATATAACTGATTCCATAAAGTCTCTGATAAAGGAGAGGGAAGTAAGGGTCACAGATCTCAATAGAATATGCCTGGCTCCATCCTTTCTAGTCACTGTCCTCCCTCTGGATTCTGTTTTTTCCGATCACAGTATGTGAATTTCAACTCTTTATTAATCTTGCCTTTGAAAAATAGCAATTCTTTTTACTTCTCTTGCTTTATCTTTGAATTGCTAATTATCTCCAAGGCAACCAAGGCCTTTAGATTAAAACAAATTATGTAGAGAATGCATGAAAAAGAAAGTCGCGTGTATACAGGTATCCGTCTTACACAGCTCATATTCCATTTCAGTGACTTCTACTCTGGAACTTTGCTTTGTCTCAAACTTCTCCACTTGTGAAATCTAAATATCCCAATATCTGACAGCATCCTTGTACATAAAGTATGTCTTATATATACAGCCTTTTGTTTGTCTTTATTCTGTCTGATGGTTTGTCTTCAAATTGGAAGGTTCAGTATATTTAGATCCAATGTAATTATTGATATGGGTGGTCTACCATATTACTCTGTTTTATTTTTTGTACTATTGTTCCTTTGTTCATTGATTTCTCTTTCTTAATGAGAACAGTGCATGGTTCCTAGTTGGCATTCAACACTTCTTCATTCCCATTTTGAAATAATCACTAATTCTGTCCAATATAGCTCTTTAATAGTTATACACTAGGTTACTTCTTTCCATTACTATTACCACATTTTTGTTCAATTTGTGGTTTATGCCTGGTTTACTAGAATAGACATCTCACTTCCTGCACCTATCACTGCCTGAATTCAATATATTATAAGTAGAATGATCTTTTTGAAATTTGAATTTGTCAGCATATGATGTAACTATTCAATGGCTTTGCCACTACAATTTTGGAAATACTTGAATTACTGAAGTATAGCTCAAAAGCTCATCTTCCTCCCATAATCTCTCTATACACTATGCAATAAATATACTGAACTATATGATATTCTCCAACTACCTCATATTATTTCAATTTTGAGCCTGTAGATACCTTAATTTTCCTTGTAAACAAAGAAAAAACAAAAACAAACACCAAAAAAGTTATTCTATGTAACATTCCCCAAATCCACTTCCAAAACATAGCTGATCATTTCTCTTTGTTCCAAACCCTTTATTTCCACAGATATCTATGTTAACATGCTTTGTTTAATCTCAATGGCTTGTCTGTTCTTTTTCTAAATAATGGAGTTCTTCAGGGCTTGGAAACAAATTTTATAAGTGAAACACTGGAAACATAATAGGTATTATGTAAATGTTGTTGTTATTTCATGTCTATAACAAAAGCACAGCACCTAACAGACAGGAGGGTCATATTTTCATGTTAAATAAATGTTCCTATGCATGCTTGAATTAGTAAAGGAAATAATGAGTGTATGAATGTATAAACTAAAATATGAAAATATGCTAGAAAAAAGAAGACTGAAGCAGATGGTAAATAATATTTTACTTCATCATTTGGAGTCTCAGAGGCTATATTAATGTCAGCGTGTTCTCATGGGAATCTTTTATACTTTTCATAGTTTATGTTGAGAATGTCTTCAACAGTCTAGAGTTAGAAAGCATCACAGAGCTCATGATTGATTTCGGAGAAACAATGGCAGTTATATGGAACTGAAGGATTATTAAGAACATATGCCAGTTAAATATAAAAGGAAATACACTTGGCTGAATATATTAAAGTAATGTTTTTGTTAACAAAACAGATAACAAAAAAATGGTGAACTACACATTCATTTAGTACCTACATACATACATACATAGTTTCCCTCATGATCCAGTTATTAGACTTTTTTGTTGTTTTTGATGGGCTTATTTTTGATCTTTGCAAATCCATGAGCAGATGGGATTTTACTCATATTTTAGAACTTAATTGTTGAATGTGAGCACAATTTAGAATCTGTAAACATGATTTTTCAGTCTAGGCCCGTACATATCTAAAATCAAAATTATCTTCCTCATTTTTGTCATTAAAGACAAAATAAATTAAAATTTTAATTTATCTAACAGATTTGACAAGTAGTTTCTTATTTTCCAGATCAAAATATTTATGGAAATTCAAAGTTATAGACATATTTATCTCTCCTTAAATTTTGAAGGAATTATAGGTTTCTATTCTATGATCAAAAAAGAAGACATCATAAAGAAAAAAGTTTGTGCTGAAGTAGATGCCCCAAACTAATGGAAAATTGAAGGAGCTAGACTATGAAGTCCCCCAAATAGTTTAAATCCCACTTCTGATCTATGCCACTCAATAGCTATGTTACACAGAAACAAATGTGGCACTTCTCTGGGCTTTGGTTTCCTTACTGTGAAAGTCATCATAAAGCTATGAACTTGTTAAGATTATATATTTTATCACAGGATAACTGAGACTAGTAGTCTAGAAGCTTCATAAGAACAGAGATAATGCCTCTCACTTGCTGCTATAAGTCCAACACTCAGCACATAAACAGTGCTCAATAAATACTTAATAAACAATAAATCTGGAGTGTTTAGTGAAGACTGGTATGTAAAGTGATGAAAATATTTGTAGGTACTCGGTATTAGTACATATTGTCCTCTTAATCTGAACTGGCCCTGTAGGGGAGAAAAAAGCAGTATTTTTCTTTCTCCCTCATCATTAGGTTCATGGCTGAGATCCCTATAACAGAAGATAGATTAACAAGAAAAAGCATAACGTTTATTTGATAGAAGTCTTACATGTCGTGAGGGCCTTCAGAAATGAGGACCCAGTGTTAATTGTTTAACTGAACTGAACTATTTCTGGGACTGAGAAACTGGTTCTATGGCTTTTGGAACAATCTACAACCCAGTTTCTTCTTTGCAAAACTTCTTTGAGAAGTTCCAGACAGTGGAATGATGGGGCTCAGGACATGCCACCCCAAGACATGCCAGCTTGGCATCTGAGGTAACAGGAGAAGCAAAAAGTTCACACTCACCTTCCACTTGCCTTTCAACTCTGAAGCAGGCTAAAAGCAGGCCAACCTTTTGACCTTTCTCTAAAAGAGATCATAAGACCTGAATTCTAAAGGGGTTCTGTTTATACTTACATGAAAAAAATGTCACACAGAGATGCCACGAAGAATTTAAACAAAAAGGCCTTTTAAAGTTGCCCTTGGCTCACTATGATTAGACCACGTATTTCTACCTCCAATTACACTTCTGCACAGCTGTCCATGAAGATAGTTTTCTCTGTTTCTTTGGGTCTTCATTTGTGAAGGCTCTCACATAAAACTTCTATTAAATAAATTTATATGTTTTTCCCTTGTTAATTTGTGTTTCTTTTCTTTTATTATTATTATACTTTAAGTTCTAGGGTACATGGGCACAACGTGCAGGCCTGTTACAGATGTATACATGTGCCATGTTGGTGTGCTGCACCCATTAACTTGTCATTTACATTAGGTATATCTCCTAATGCTATCCCTCCCCCTGCCCCCCACCCCACAACAGGCCCCAGTGTGTGATGTTCCCCTTCCTGTGTCCAAGTGTTCTCATTGTTCAATTCCCACCTATGAGTGAAAACATGCGGTGTTTGGTCTTCTGTCCTTGCGACAGTTTACTCAGAATGATGGTTTCCAGCTTCATCCATGACCCTACGAAGGACATGAACTCACCCTTTTTTATGGCTGCATAGTATTCCATGGTGTATATGTGCCACATTTTCTTAATCCAGGCTATCATTGATGGACATTTGGGTTGATTCCAAGTCTTTGCTACTGTGAATAGTGCTGCAATAAACATACATGTGCATGTGTCTTTATAGCAGCATGATTTACAATCCTTTGGGATGGCTGGGTCAAATGGTATTTCTAGTTATAGATTCCTGAGGAATCGCCACACAGTCTTCCAAATGGGTGAACTACTTTACAGTCCCACCAACAGTGTAAAAGTGTTCCTATTTCTCCACATCCTCTCCAGCACCTGTTGTTTCCTGACTTTTTAATGATTGCCATTCTAACTGGTGTGAGATGGTATCTCATTGTGGTTTTGATTTGCATTTCTCTGATGGCCAGTAATGAGCATTTTTTCATGTGTCTGTTGGCTGCATAAATGTTTTCTTTTGAGAAGTGTCTGTTCATATGTTTTGCCCACTTTTTGATGGGGTTGATTTTTTCTTATAAATTTGTTTAGGTTCTTTGTAGATTGTGGATATTAGCTCTTTGTCAGATGGGTAGATTATAAAAATTTTCTCCCATTCTGTAGGATGGCTGTTCACTCTGATGGTAGTTTCTTTTGCTGTGCAGAAGCTCTTTAGTTTAATTAGATCCCATTTGTCTATTTTGGCTTATGTTGCCATTGCTTTTTGTGTTTTAGACATGAAGTCCTTACCCATGCCTATGTCCTGAATGGTATTGCCTAGGTTTTCTTCTAGGGTTTTTATGGTTTTAGGTCTAACATTTAAGTCTTTAATCCATCTTGAATTAATTTTTGTATAAGGTGTAAGGAAGGGATCCAGTTTCAGCTTTCTACATATGGCTAGCCAGTTTTCCCAGCACCATTTATTAAATAGGGAATCCTTTCCCCATTTCTTGTTTTTGTCAGGTTTGTCAAAGATCAGATGGTTGTAGATGTGTGGTATTATTTTTGAGGGTTCTGTTCTGTTCCATTGGTCTATATCTCTGTTTTGGTACTAGTACCATGCTGTTTTGGTTACTGTAGCCTTGTAGTATAGTTTAAAGTCAGATAGCGTGATGCCTC
Organism: Pan paniscus; assembly: GCF_029289425.2. Lineage (NCBI taxonomy): Eukaryota > Metazoa > Chordata > Mammalia > Primates > Hominidae > Pan > Pan paniscus. The sequence goes on from NC_073252.2 coordinate 44,081,300, forward strand.
CAGCTTTGTTCTTTTGGCTTAGGATTGTTTTGGCAATGCAGGCTCTTTTTTGGTTCCATATGAACTTTAAAGTTGTTTTTTCCAATTCTGTGAAGAAAGTCATTGGTAGCCTGATGGGGATGTCATTGAATCTATAAATTACCTTGGGTGGTATGGCCATTTTCACGATATTGATTCTTCCTATCCATGAGCATGGAATGTTCTTCCATTTGTTTGTGTCCTTTTATTTCGTTGAGCAGTGGTTTGTAGTTCTCCTTGAAGAGGTACTTCACATCCCTTGTAAGTTGGATTCCTAGGTATTTTATTCTCTTTGTAGTAATTGTGAATGGGAGTTCATTCATGATTTGGCTGTCTGTTTGTCTGTTGTTGGTGTATAAGAATGCTTGTGATTTTTGTCATTGATTTTGTATCCTGAGACTTTGCTGGAGGTGCTTATCAGCTTAAGGAGATTTTGGGCTGAGGTGATGGGGTTTTCTAAATATACAATCATGTCATCTGCGAACAGGGACAATTTGACTTCCTCTTTTCCTAATTGAATACCCTTTATTTCTTTCTCCTTCCTCATTGCCCTGGCCAGAACTTCCAACACTATTTTGAATAGGAGTGGTGAGAGAGGGCATCCTTGTCTTATGCTGGTTTTCAAAGGGAATGCTTCCAGTTTTTGCCCTTTCAGTATGATATTGGCTGTGGGTTTGTCATAAATAGCTCTTATTATTTTGAGATACATCCCATCAATACCTAATTTATTGAGAGTTTTTAGCATGAAGGGCTGTTACATTTTGTCAAAGGCCTTTTTCTGCATCTATTGAGATAATCATGTGGTTTTATTCTTTGGTTCTGTGTATATGATGGATTACATTTATTGGTTTGTTGAACCAGCCTTGCATCCCAGGGATGAAGCCCACTTGATCATGGTGGATAAGCTTTTTGATATGCTGCTGGATTCGGTTTGCCAGTATTTTATTGAGGATTTTTGCATTGATGTTCATCAGGGATATTGGTCTAAAATTCTCTTTTTTTATTGTGTCTCTGCCAGGCTTTGGTATCAGGATAATGTTGGCCTCATAAAATGAGTTAGGGAGGATTCCCTCTTTTTCTGTTGATTGGAATAGTTTCAGAAGGAATGGTACCAACTCCTATTCGTACCTCTTGTAGAATTTGGCTGTGAATCTGTCTGGTCCTGGACTTTTTTTGGTTGGTAGGCTATTAATTATTTCCTCAATTTCAGAGCCTGTTATTGGTCTATTCAGGGATTCAACTTCTTCCTGGTTTAGTCTTGGGAGGGTGTATGTGTCCAGGAATTTATCCATTCCTTCTAGATTTTCTAGTTTATTTGTGTAGAGGTGTTTATAGTATTCTCTGATGGTAGTTTGTATTTCTGTGGGATCGGTGGTGATATCCCATTTATCATTTTTTATTGTGTCTATTTGATTCTTGTCTCTTTTCTTCTTTATTTCTCTTGCTAGCAGTCTATCAATTTTGTCTATCTTTTCAAAAAACCAGCTCCTGGATTCATGATTTTTGAAGGGTTTCTTGTGTCTCTATCTCCTTCAGTTCTGCTCTGATCTTAATTATTTCTTGCCTTCTGCTAGCTTTTGAATGCATTTGCTCTTGCTTCTCTTGTTCTTTTAATTGTGATGTTAGAGTGTCAATTTTAGATCTTTCCTGCTTTCTCTTGTGGGCATTTAGTGCCATAAATTTCCCTCTATACACTGCTTTAAATGTGTCTCAGAAATTCTGGTATGTTGTGTCTTTGTTCTCATTGGTTTCAAAGAACATCTTTATTTCTGTCTTCATTTCGTTATGTACCCAAGCCATTCAGGAGCAGCTTGTTCAGTTTCCATGTAGTTGAGTGGTTTTGAGTGAGTTACTTAATCCTGAGTTCTAGTTTAATTGCATTGTGGTCTGAGAGACAGTTTGTTATAATTTTTGTTCTTTTACATTTGCTGAGGAGTGCTTTTACTTCCAACTATGTGGTCAGCTTTGGAATAAGTGTGAAGTGGTGCTGAGAAAATGTATATTCTGTCAATTTGGGGTGGAGAGTTCTGTAGATGTATATTAGGTCCACTAGGTGCAGAGCTGAGTTCAAGTCTTGGATATCCTTGTTAACTTTCTGTCTTGTTGATCTGTCCAATGTTGACAGTGGAATGTTAAAGTCTCCCATTATTATTGTGTGGGAGTTTAAGTCTTTTTGTAGGTCTCTAAGGAATTGCTTTATGAATCTGGGTGCTCCTATATTAGGTGCATATATATTTAGGATAGTTAGCTCTTCTTGGTGAATTGATCCTTTTACCATTATGTAATGGCCTTCTTTGTCTCTTTTGATCTTTGTTGGTTTAAAGTCTGTTTTATCAGAGACTAGGTTTGCAACCCCTACTTTTTTGTGTTTTCTACTTGCTTGGTAGATTTTCCTCCATCCCTTTATTTTGAGCCTATGTGTGTCTCTGCATGTGAGATGTGTCTCCTGAATACAGCACACTGATGGGTCTTGACTCTTTATCCAATTTGCCAGTCTGTGTCTTTTAATTGGAGCATTTAGCCCATTTACATTTAAGGTTAATATTTTTATGTGTGAATTTGATCCTGTCATTATGATGTTAGCTGGTTTTTTTGCTTATTAGTTGATGCAGTTTCTTCCTAGCATCAATGGTCTTTACAATTTGGCATGTTTTTGCAGTGGCTGGTACCAGTTGTTCCTTTCCATGTTTACTGCTTCCTTCAGGAGCTCTTGTAAGGCAGGCCTGGTGGTGACAAAATCTCTCAGCATTTGCTTGTCTGTAAAGTATTTTATTTCTCCTTCACTTATGAAGCTTAGTTTGGCTGGATATGAAATTCTGGGTTGAAAATTCTTTTCTTTAAGAATGTTGAGTATTGGCCCCCACTGTCTTCTGGCTTGTAGAGTTTCTGCTGAGACATCCGCTGTTAGTGTGATGGGCTTCCCTTTGTGGGTAACCCGACCTTTCTCTCTGGCTGCCCCTTAACATTTTTTCCTTCATTTCAACTTTGGTGAATCTGACAATTATTTGTCTTGGAGTTGCTCTTCTCGAGGTGTATCTTTGTGGCGTTCTCTGTACTTCCTGAATTTGAATGTTGGCCTCCCTTGCTAGGTGGGGAAGTTCTCCTGGATAATATCCTGCAGAGTGTTTTCCAACTTGGTTCCATTCTCCCCGTCACTTTCAGGTACACCAATCAGACGTAGATTTGGTTTTTTCACATATTCCCATATTTCTTGGAGGCTTTGTTCATTTCTTTTTATTCTTTTTTCTCTAAACTTCTCTTCTCACTTCATTTCATTCATTTCATCTTCCATCGCTGATACCCTTTCTTCCAGTTGATTGATTCAGCTACTGAAGCATGTGCATGTGTCACGTACTTCTCATGTCATGGTTTTCAGCTCCATCAGGTCATTTAAGGTCTTCTCTATGCTGCTTATTCTAGTTAGCCATTCGTCTAATCTTTTTTCAAGGTTTTTAGCTTCTTTGTGATGGGTTTGAACATCCTCCTTTAGCTCAGAGAAGTTTGTTATTACTGATCATCTGAAGCCTTTTTCTCTCAACTCGTCAAAGTCATTCCCTGTCCAGCTTTATTCCATTGCTGGCAAGGAGTTGTGTTCCTTTGGAGGAGAAGAGGCGTTCTGATTTTTAGAATTTTCAGCTTTTCTGCTCTGGTTTCTCCCCATCTTTGTGGTTTTATCTACCTTGGTCTTTGATGATGGTGACGTACAGATGGGGTTTTGGTGTGGGTGTCCTTTCTGTTTGTTAGTTTTCCTTCTAACAGTCAGGACCCTCAGCTGCAGGTGTGTTGGAGTTTGCTGGACGTCCACTCCAGACCCTGTTTGCCTGGGTATCACCAACAGAGGCTGCAGAACTGCGAATATTGCAGAACGGCAAATGTTGTTGCCTGATCGTTCCGCTGGAATCTTCATCTCAGAGGGGCACCCAGCCGTATGAGGTGTCAGTCTGCCCCTAGTGGGAGGTGCCTCCCCGTTAGGTTACTCAGGGGTCAGGGACCCACTTGAGGAAGCAGTCTGTCCATTCTCAGATCTCAAACTCCGAGCTGGGAGAACCACTACTCTCTTCACAGCTGTCGGACAGGGATATTTAAGTCTGCAGAAATTTCTGCTGCCTTTTGTTCAGCTATGCCCTGCCCCCAGAGGTGGAGTCTACAGAGGCAGGCAGGCCTCCTTGAGCTGCGGTGGGCTCCACCCAGTTCAACTTCCTGGCTGCTTTGTTTACCTACTCAAGTGTCAGCAATGGTGGACGCCCCTCGTCCAGTCTTGCTGCCGCCTTGCAGTTCCATCTCAGACTGCTGTGCTAGCAATGAGGGAGGCTCCGTGGGTGTGGGACCCTCCAAGCCACGTGTGGGATATAATCTCCTGATGTGCCATTCGCTAAGACTGTTGGAAAAGCGCAGTATTAGGGTGGGAGTGACCTGATTTTCCAGGTGCCGTCTGTCACAGCTTCCCTTGGCTAGGAAAAGGAATTCCCTGACCCCTTGCACTTCCCGGGTGAGGTGATGCCTTACCATGCTTCTGCTCATTCTCCATGGGCTGTACCCACTGTCCTGCACCCACTGTCCAACAAGCCCCAGTGAGATGAACCTCGTACCTCAGTTGGAAATGCAGAAATCACCCATCTTCTGCGTTACTTACACTGAGAGCTGTAGACTGGAGCTGTTCCTATTCAGCCATCTTGGAAACTCTCTAATTTGTCTTTTCTTTATAGAAGTCTGAGCTGTGAACCTAGTGATGGGTGAGAAAATATGTTACTTTTTTTCCCCTACAGCCCTTCATGTTTTTCACTTTTGTAAGTTTCTTATAATTGTTTTTGGTTATTGTTGCTGAGGCTGATATCTTGCTAAAATTATTCATGTATTTGGATGTTACTAATCATTTTAATGGATAAGTATATTTTATTTATTTAATATTTCATATCTATTTGTAAATTATCTATTGTCACCAGATCTTCAACACAAAATTCGATAGGATAAGTAAAAGCAACAGAAAAGGAGGTTTTCATGATATTTCATTGAAATTACTGTTTAGTGGCTCAACATAAACCTGCTTTTATCATCTTTCTATTTCTGCAAGCCATGTGACGCGTACAAGTCTGCAGGCAGATTATGACTCTATGTAAACGAAGACAAGAAAATTAAAACTGTGGGAGCTTTTTCACCCCATAAGGAGCTTAGTTTAAAGAAAAAATAAAGGGCTTTTCTTACTTGCATGTCACAGAGAAACAGGTTTAAATCACTACAGCAGTGTAATGTGAGGCATGTTTAGGAATTCAGCAAAGCATAAGAAGGAAAAGTCTTCACTGGTAAGTAGCAGGATTTAACTGATACAGCTGTCTTTTTAAAATTTCTAAATGCTTCCTTTGCCTTACATTGGAGTTCAGATCACTCAAAAATAAAAAATAAAAAAGCAGAAGAGAGCTTGCTGTGACATGAATCCATAAGGATTAGGTTTAGATTCAATTCCTTTAGTAAACATAGTTATTTGGCTTCATTTTGGTTTCTCTTGAAAAGGTATGACTTTTTTAAATTTGAAGGAAATGGACATGTATCATATTATTCTGGGATAGAAAAGATTAAAAACTGTATTGAACCCATTCGCCAACAGATTTTTGAATGGACTCTACAATAAAAGCTACAAAAAAGGTAGGACATATTTGCTTACCTTTAATGAGGGCAAGCTCATGACCTGTTAAGGAGACCCATTCCAGCACTGGACACTCACTTCTTAAAGAAGATAAAACTTATATTGAATTGAATTTGGCTCCCTAGATTTGCCAATCACTACTGAATTCTTCAATTTGTAGACATCTATCACAAATCTAATATTTTTCTCTATTACAGAGACATATTCATTTCACAATACACAGTAGTATCTTGATTGTTAGCCTAAATTAACTTAACAGTTATTTCTGCCTGATCTTAAATGTTATATAATAGAAATATTATATATTTCTAAGGGCCTCAGAATCGTGCAGGCGCAATTGTGCCCTGGGTCGCCAAGATGTCTTTCCCAAAGTATAAGCCGTCTAGCCTGCCCACTCTGCCTGAGACCCTCGACCCAGCCGAATACAACATATCTCTGGAAACCCAGCGGGTGCAAGCCGAGCGGTTGGCCATAAGAGCCCGGCTGAAACGAGAGTACCTGCTTCAGTACAATGATCCCAACCGCCGAGGGCTCATCGAAAATCCTGCCTTGATTCGTTGGGCCTATGCAAGAACAACAAATGTCTATCCTAATTTCAGACCCACTCCTAAAAACTCACTCATGGGAGCTCTGTGTGGTTTGGGGCCCCTCATCTTCATTTATTATATTATCAAAACTGAGAGAGATAGGAAAGAAAAACTTATCCAGGAAGGAAAATTGGATCGAACATTTCACCTCTCATATTAAGTCTGGCAATGATGACTATATGTATCCCTGCATAAATAAATTGACTATTAATTAAAAAAAGAAAAGAAATATTACTCTCCAGGGTTCTCTATAGTACACAGGTGAGTATAAGTGACAAAAATTGTATCTATAATGAATTCCCCTAATTAATTAGTATATTTTTAAAAGGCGGTGGTTTGATTTAACTTTCCAATTTATATTAACTTATGATGAATAGAAGCAAACACAGATTGATTATTTTCAAGCAATGCTGTAGTACCTATGTATGCCAGGCACTCTTCTAATAAGTTCACAAAAATTAATTTACTTAATTCTTAAACCTACAAAGTAAATACTTTAATTATCCCTATTTTATGAAAGAAAAAACTGAGAATTTGAGAATAAGGCATTGAAGATCATATAACTAGTAGAGTTGATATTTGATTGCAGGTAGATGGCCTCCAGAGCACTTTCTCTTAACTAAGCAATCTTATAAAATAGCTATTACTAGAAATGTAGAAACTGAGGTAGAAAGAAAATAATTTTCTCATGATTATAGATAAGTAGAAATCTGAGATCCAAACTCCAAAAATATAAGAAAACTTAAAATGTAAATTAGTATGAATTAATATAAAATAAAGATAATTGAAAACTAAGGCTTTACTAAACTTCATCATTTTGAATTGATGAATTCAATCTGGTGATATTATAGATAGGCTATTTAGCAGTTTATGCTCAAATCCACTAACTCAATAGCTTTCACTTTCCAAACAACAAAAATTTAAGCTCATCTTTTTTTTCTTTTTTTCTAATCTCCAAGAGTCAATGGGACCCACTAAAACACACAACTGACATTCATGGCATTGCCTCTACTTCACATCTCTTTCAACTGCTGCTTCAGATACCTATCTTGACTGCTGGCAGACGTTGCTTTTCTTATTTCTTTAATGCACCACTCTGCTGGGCTCCCTGATGCTTTTGTTCAACCATGCACACAATGACAACGACTTCCTCTGATTTTGATTCACCTAGAAATGTCTTTTTATTTCTGTGCTTCACCAATTACAGCTATGTTCCTAGATGCTTCTGATTGAGAAGTTTGAAGTAGGAAAATGCCTTTTCTATCTCCGATGGTATTTTATAACACAACAGCTTGTGTCCTATGTGGATAACAAATGTTGACTTTGCAGCAGCCACTCAGACCTCTTCTTACGACCAAACTTCAATTTCCCTCTGGTGAAACACCATTGCTCTCACTTTCAGGCCATTAAAGTTCAAGTCAAGCTGACACCATCTCTAACGCAAGGAATGAGAACATATCTTAAGCTAATATTACAAAAGTGGTAATTTGATAGAAATATGATTCAATCAGGACAATTACATTAAAAATACGTTGGCAGTATGTTATGTGAAAAGGTCACTTAATTTTGCTCTGAGACCTGGAATTCAAGAACTACATAAACACTATCATTTTGTTGTTAAACGAAGCTTCAGAATAAAGACAAGACATAGCAAAACAAGCAAGAATTGGATAGAAATCACATCCTGCTGATAATGTTTCTGCCCTGAATTGAGTCATTTCTAAAACTTGCATACCACCGGGCATTTCTGGTTTGAATGTTCTGCAACTTGCGACAGCAACAACAAAAGTTCGAACTGAGTATCTTACCTGTGATTCTTAGAAAGCCAACTCTCAGGCAAATATTTTAGTTGCTACTACTTCATTAGGTGTTCAATCCAAGTAAGCAAACTTGAGGACAAAGAAAATCACAGGCAAAGACAGAGAGCCGATTTGAGACCATTAGGGATGACTGATTCTTAGCCACTTAGGATCTTCTTCTGAGAAGTCAATATAGTACACAAGCTATGTATCAGAATAGTCCAGTAATGGAAGGTGATGGAAGGTGTGGAGAAATGGAATGGTAAATATACCCATCAGCTCCTATTCCTCATTGGTGAAATGCTAAGCCCACAGACAGACTGCTATGTCTCCCCATATTTCTGGGTTGAAAAACATGGGTGCTAAACAGGGTCCCAAGGTGTCCTGAAAATTTATATTGACAACGACTCTCTCCAAACTCTAGCTAGGCTTCTCTCATTCCTGCTTTGACTAGTCTCTGTCATTGGGCCTTATACTCAAGAGGAAGAATTCTGCTAAGTCAGTTTATTAAGAACCCCCGCACCATTAATATCTGATCACTCTCAGTATCTTACTGGGTTTCTCATCCTCCAGCATCCCCCAGGTGATACCTAATTACGCTCACTTGCCTTCAGCAAGCATTATGTTAGATCGGTTTAGCTAGAAATTTTCCTGATGTTTCCACTTAGTAACTTTCTATCCCCTGACCCCCAGTCTGCTTATTGGCTATAAATCCCCACTTGTCCATGCTGCATTCAGAATTGAGCCCAGTTTTATAATGAGGTCTCTTTCCCCCTGCTGCAATAGAAAAATATGTTTTCACCACTTTACTACTGTCAGGCTCTGGCTTTTCTTTTAAAAACATCAAAAGAAAGTCTGGAGTGGGAAGTAAAGGGCTGAGGTATTGTCAGATGCACCTTCTTGGTGCTGATCAGTGCCAAGAATAGGCTGATCATGGTGGTGGTGGTTAGAACAAAAGGAGGCTGCATGAGGATCTAAAGTGCTTCACAGCAGGCGCCTAACAAACTGATGCACCCTAGTGATTTAGTTCTCACCATTTTATTACATGGCACTAGGAGGGTCTCACCAAAGAATTTCGAGAACCTCTAAAATCTCCATTCTTTCCATTTTACTTCACACACATCTCTTTTGTAGGCCACGTAGGAATGTTCTTTGACAGAAGCTTGAGTTGGAGTTGATTTAAGTAAATATCTACACTCTATTTAAATTCTCTGGTCTTTTACACCATAAATATACTAAAGATCAGGCACATCTTTCCTCACTTTTGGCACTTTTTGTGTTATGAACTTCATTGTTCAGTAGTTTCCTTTAGGATCTATCCCCTGGTCTTCAAATTCAGTACACATAGCTGTATATAACTGGAACCTGATTGTAGACATGGCATATTATTGTTTTACCCATGGACTCTGGCTCCATATGAAAATCAGATGGGGTTAGCTGTCAGTGGAGTTTCTTCCTATGAAGAATAGACAAAGAGACCAGACATTGCATAAAATATTCTAAATAGATACAAATTTAAATATAAAAATATTTATAACAATGAGAGAAAATCACAACAATAAAATAACAAATACATTAAATGATTAAAGTAATTGATAGTAGACAAGACAGAACTAATTACTTAAAAATAATTAGAAAGTCAAGTAAATAGAAGTATCATATATAGATAGTTATATATAAAATAGTATACAGTTGATTCTTGTTATTCTTGGTAGTTATATTTTATAAAGTCGTCATAAATGCTAAATTAGCATGTACTGAATTATTTCTCCTAGGGAAAATATAGGGTTAGCTTCCTGTGAGCCTCTGTTCACAACGGTTTTGTTAACTGATCAATACATAGCTTGGTTTTATGTGTGTCTCTGTTTAGACATCTTATTTAATATATATTTTGATTAATTAACATTGAACTCACAACCAGCAGCAATATAACTCATATATCTAACACACTTATTTTCTCAAGAAGTCCTAGTGATATGGAAGAGGGGCAGGGAAGTGCTGGGAGGAGAAAGTGGGTCCATGGCGAGGGCTCCACCCCATCACAAATGTAGGTGAAGACAGGCACTCCTGCCTTCCCACTCAAATGTTACATTTCCCATCCCGTTCCTATAAAAACTCAAGACCCTAGCATGCACACACTCAAGCGGCTGGACATTTAGAGGAGCGGATCGGTGGAGGAAGACACAAGTGGCTGGACATCAAGAGAGAACCTCAAGGGGAGCATGCCGGAAGAAGAGCACACAACAGATGCTGGCACATTGGCAGGCCATTGACCAGTGGAACGAGGCAGAGTTTGGCCAGGGCAGTCAGAGGAGAGTCCAGGCTGCCAAGCAACCTGACTCCAGGGGAATATCATCTCCCTTCTGGCTCCCCCATCTGCTGAGAGCTACTTCTACTCAATAAAACCTTGCACTCATTCTCCAAGCCCACATGTGATCTGATTCTTCCGGTACACCAAAGCAAGAACCCTGGGATACAGAAGGCCCTCTGTCCTTGTGATAAAAAAGGGGTCTAATTGAGCTGACTAACACAAGCCACCTATGGATGGCTAAACTAAATGAGCACCCTGTAACACACACCCAATGGGGCTTCAGCTCTAAACATTCACCCCTAGACACTGCTGTGGAGTCAGAGCCCCACAGCCTGCCCATCCGTATGCTCCCCTAGAGATTTGAGCAGAAGGGCACTGAAGAAGTGAGTCACACCACCATCGCATGCCCTGCAAGGGGGATAAGGGACAAGAGAACTTCTGTTTCAACTGGGGGCTTGTTCGGGATCTCTGTAGATGAGTGTGAGCAATGCAAAACTGTTGGGTCTGCCTCTCTTCCCAAACCCTGCTGCCTCTCTCTCTTTTCTGCAGGTAAGAGGCTCTGTTTCCCTTCACGGAGTTTTAAACTGCCCTCACTGGGCCGGTCAAAACCCCCAATTTCGTCTCTTTTCTCTCACAGTTTGGAATGGCTCTTATCTCTTTCTTTATAACATTAAGAGTTTGGCTACCAGCTGAGGCAATGTTACTAAGTAAAATGAGCAATTTGCTCAGCCACCAAAAGTGCAAATCAGATCAGCTGTTCCTAGAAGTGCCATGTATGTCTCTTTCTCGACTGACAGCTGCAGGCACATACAGCTCAGGGCACCTCTCCTTATCCTTCCCCCTCCCAGCTTGGGTGTCTGGGCGTGCCCAAGGCAGGCAAAGGCCCAGCCGAACAGCCGCAAGCGGGGAGGGAGAAAGCCAAGGCAGTAGCCAGGACCCTACAGGGTGCTTCTTGGCTGTGCCAATGGAACCTTTCCTTCCTTGGCCAAAGAATTCAACCTGGTCTGAACTAGGGGAAGGATGGGAAAGTTATAAGGATTAGAGGGGCTCACTTGCACTAAGCAAAAGATTCCCCCCAGAATCCCCTGATTTTTGCCCCTTTAACTATTTTTCTTTCTCTCTCTCTCTTTTTTTTTTTTTTTTTTCCTTTTTTTAAGTGAGAAGCCTCTCCCTCCCAGCTCTGTTTCTGATAGGGCAGTTAATGGACGAACGACCCTTGCTGGCTGAGAACTGCAAATTCAGCAGGGCACATTTGAGACACTACACAGACACAAAGGGCCTCTGAAATACCTTTTCCTTCCCAAACTTGATTCCAAGCTTCAGGCAGAGGCCCTAGAAAGAAAAACCAGGTCTGAGGGATCCAAAGCCAGACAACAGGCACAATGTAAATGAGCAGGACAAATTCCTGCCAACTGAACCCCACCACATGGAAGGAGGCCATGCTTCATGGCATAAACAGGCTCAGGGAACTCAAGATTTGCTTAGCAGGGAGAAAGGGAAGCATGGGTGAGGGTGGTTGATTCCTATTCTCCAGATTTTCCCTGCTTCATGGGTACATACTGCATTGGTACCTATGGCTGGCAGCTGCCAAGGTCACCGGGGCTCACGGACAAGAGGTAGAAGGCGAAGGGAGGATGCTCACTTTCTCTCTCCATCACATCCTGAGTTTTTCACTGAAAGAAGGAAGGGAGTGAGGGACATGTCTATTGCCTGTCTTTCAGAATGGGCCACCAGTTCTCTTCACCACCCGCAGCTTACACTCCTCTGGAGTGTATCCTGAACTATTAGGACTGCTTTGACCCTCCGAATCTGGAGGAAAAGCACCTCATAGCCTTCTGCACAAAGATTTGGCCAAATTATGATTTACTGGAAGAACTGGCTTGCCCTCAGGAAAGAACCATCCATTTTGATATCATCCGGCAATTGGAACTTTTCTGTAGACATGAGGACAGATGGTCTGAGGCCCATATGTGCAGGCTTTCTATACCTTGCAAGGCAATTCAGCCCTTTGCCGACAATGTAGGGTTGATCCAGCCCTCCTGTTTGTTGTCTCAGGGAAGGCTGCAAGGGGCAAGCCCAGTGAATTAAAGATACAAATCCCAGAGGCATTCTCAGCAGAGGAGCCATCTCCCTCCAGTCCTGCTCCTCCATGTCCACCCTGACCTCCCTATCCAGCTTCAGCCTCTCACTTGCTCCCTTCTAGAAAACCTCACCCCAAACAAGCCCCAATCTCACTCTTGCCCCTCCAACAGATGCCCAGTGAATCTGGGCCCAGTAAAGTCCAGGTCCCCTCCTCCCTACAGGACTTAAAGCAAATTAAGGGGGATCTTGGAAAGTTTTCAGATGACCCTGATATATAGAGGTTTTCCAGAATTTTACCCAAATATTTGAACTATCCTGGAGAGAGGTTATGTTACTTTTGAATCAGACCCTGACAGACAGAGAGAAACCGGCTGCTCTGCAAGCAGGAGACAGATTTGGGGATGAGCTTTGTATCACATGGAGCATCAGGAAAGGGGGCAATTAGTATCCAACTGGAAGAGAAACAGTACCAATGAATGACCCTAAATGGGATCCAAATGACGAGATGGAAGACTGGAAAAGGAGACGCTTTCAGGTGTACATTATGGAGGGCTTACCTAGGGCTAAGACCAAGCCTCTCAGTTATACTAAGTTGTCCATTATCAACCAGGGATTTGATGAAAATCCCACTGCCTTCCTAGAAAGGCAAAGACAGGCATTAGTAAAGCATACCTCTCTATCTCCTGATTCAGCTGAGGGATAGCTAATCCTAAAGGATAAATTTATTACTCAGGCAACTCCTGACATCAGGAGGAAGTTGCAGAAGTGGGCCCTGGGACCAGATAGTACATTAGAGGACTTCCTGAAAGTGGCCACCTCGGCTTTCTACAATAGGGACAAGGAGACACAAGAAAAAGACAGAAGCTTTAATGGCCACTGTGCAAGCCCACAAACCCCCAAATTCCCAGGGTACTCCTATTAACTGCTAAAGATATGGCAAGAATAGTTATCTCTCTTCTAAAGTTTAACTGCTCCCATACAAGGTTTAATTTATTTCACTAGGGTGAGACAGCTCAGGGTACAATGTTGTTGTTAGTATATTTTACTCCTTATCTCTGTAATCTTTGGTACTAAATTCTTTCCTCATATAATACACATGCAACTTAACCTTATGACGCAAACTTAACCTTATGAAACTTTTTTTCTCTCATGCCTAAGAAGCATCAAACTCCGAAAAGGCAACCCAAGCCTCGGACGATGGCCCCCCTTTGCTAGGAACCCTTAGATAGACCTCTGGGAGGAGTCTGACTGCTGTTTTCCCCAAAATAATGCCCCCTGTCAATAGCAAGCAGCTAAGACCAGTCATTGTCCATAGTCTAACAGCAATTAGATATACTTTATCAGAGGGAAGAAATGATAAGCAAGAGGGGCAGAGAAGGGTGGGGAGGAGAAATGGAGGCCCCTGGTGAGGGCTCCACCCTAGGCCTGTGCCCATGGACCTAGGTGAGGATAGGCACTCCTGCCTTCATGCCCAAATGTTGCATTTCCCAAGACCACTCTGGCCCACCATGCCCCCATCCTTTTCCTATAAAAACCTGAGACCCTAGGGGGCACACACACAAACAGCTGGATGTTGAGAGAAGCAGATCAGTGGAAGAAGACACAAGCAGCTGGACATCAAGGGTAGCATGCCAGCAGAAGAACACACAACAGATGCCATTATGCCTGCAGGCCATCGACCTGTGGAATAAGGTAGAGTTTGGCCGGAGCAGCCGGAGGAGAGCCCAGGCCACTGAGTGGCCCAACTCCAGAGGAAAATCATCTCCCTTCTGGCTCCCCCATCTGCTGAGAGCTACTTCTACTCAATAAAACCTTGCACTCATTCTCTAAGCCCACGTGTGATCCAATTATTTAAGTACACCAAGGCAAGAGCACTGGGATACAGAAAGGACTCTGTCTTTGCTATAAGGCAGGGGTCTAATTGGGCTGTGTAACACAAGCTGCCTATGGACAGCTAAACTAAAAGAGCACCCTGTAACACACACCCACTGGGGCTTCAGCTTTAAATATTCACCCCTAGCCACAGCCGTGGGGTCGGAGCCCCACAGCCTGCCTGTCTGTATGCTTCCTTAGAGGTTTGAGCAACGGAGCACTGAGGAAGCGAGCCACACCCCCATTGCATGCCCTGCGAGGGTACAAGGGAAATTTTCCACTTTCACTAGCCTCACCTTCTTGGATTTCTAGACTTCTAGGCAACACTTCAGCACTGTGCTTGGGGCGAAATCAACAACACAAAGCACAAAATTGTGGAAAAAAACATGGCACTATATATAACACAAAAAGGAATTTTTTTTACAGTGTGAGAACTGAAACAGGAAGACAGCATGGCCTTGTTCAACCTCAGCTGGAAACATGAGCATTGACAACTCAACTGTTTCACTGCAACTCAACTGGCATGTTTGTAATGTCCACAAGAGCACTAGGAGGATGGATTTGGCGGTTACAATTACATTTTAGTGAGTTGGTAAATTTGAAAATATGCAATCCATTAATAACAAACATGTACTATATATAAAATATAATGTTAAAAATTAGGGAGTTTCAAAATCAAAAATCCAGTGAATTCAAAAAATCAAGAAAAGAGGCATTAGCAAATGTTTTGTTGAAGCAGCTCTTCTTGATTTTGGATGAAAAAAATCGAAGTAGAGGTAAAATCTTTGCTTCATTCATTCATCTTCTGCTTCAGGAGATGAAATAGTTGACAGTAGAGATAGGGATGGGGTTCAGAGAAAGGCAGGGGCTTAATCGATACACTATACAGCCCTTGTAGGCCCATGTAAAGACACATGAGATTGTCCCAGAAAAAAATCAATGCCTTATCAATCCTTGTATTTATGTGTATACTTCTTATGTGATTTTGATTTGAAATTTTATGCTACTTGATTTAAGATTTCCATGAGCATTATATTCATTCTCAATTTATCTATTTCAGGGAATTAAGACTTAACCACTTGGGTGGTATTAATGTCTCTTTTTGAGATGTATAGTTTCTAAATTTGGTGAAAGTTAAATATTTGATTAGACTCTAATATGTATTGGAATACATCTGAAGTAAAAATTATCAAGAGAACAATGCCAAAGTTAACAAGGAAGTATGTGGCAAGTAATATATTCACCACTTTTATTATTTCTTTTTTAGTTACTTACATATTCAGTAATCACTCTACACTGTTACTGAGGCATTCTTATTAATTGAATTAATAACTAACTGTTATTTTTTAGGACACAGTAATATTCTAATTTGTCTAGTTTATACTGTTTGCTTTAATGAAAATAAATTACTTTCAAATATTTTAAAAGATACTCATGACATTTTCTCTCTGATATACAACATATCTATTAATATATGTTGTCAATGGGAAACTGCAAAATTTATATTGGTTTAGAATAACCACAAAGAACACATTTACAAATATGTAATGTGTTTGATATACAGCTTGACACATTGTAATGCTCAATATGTGAGTGTGATTTAAAAGGTAGGTTTAAAAATAAGGTAAATTAATTTTTACTTTCAATGGAAAATTCAATTAATTTTAGAAAGCTCTTATTTTATGCATATCAAACAGATCAGTTAAAAAATGTAACAGTGAACTTAACTCTTCAGGGAAAAGATTTCATAGGTTTATTCTGTTCAACTTCATATTATGAGAAGAAAAATCAATCAACATGAAGTTTTTTACAAACCAAAATTTTGAACATTTTCCAATGAAAAGGTAAGTTACTAAGAAATGCAGTTACCGCCAGGTGCGGTGGCTCACGCCTGTAATCGGAGCACTTTGGGAGGCCGAGTTGGGTGGATCATGAGGTCAGGAGATGGAGACCATCCTGACTAACACGTGAAGCCCTGTCTCTACTAAAAACACAAAAAAATGTTCCTGTAGTCCCAGTTACTAAGGAGGGTGAGGCAGGAGAATTGCTTGAACTGGGGAGGCAGAGGTTGCAGTGAGCCGAGGTTGCGCCACTGCACTCCAGACTGGACAACAGAGCAAGATTTCATAAAAAAAGAAAAAAAAAAGAAGAAAGAAAGAAAGGAAGAAAGAGAGACAGAAAGAAAGAAGGAAGGAAGGAAGGAAGGAAGGAAAGAAGGAAAGAAAGAAAAAGTTACAATATAAGGTGCTACTATGGTGTCAATTCAGTGAGATGTTTAAATATAGAGAAACTCAAGAAATGAAAATGTATGAAAATTGAACATATTGGAAACATGTTATATATATACACACATATATGTGTGTATACATATTTTAATCTAATGGTCGAAGCAGCCAAACTGAGTACAGTTTCTGCATTTTAAGGGAAAATGTTTGCCAACCTGTCATGTATTTTTCTGTTTTCTTCTGCCTTATTTAGATAAATGTTCCTTATGCCCATAGCAATGGCAACACAGTAGTACTACTAGCGTCCTTCAGAATTAAAACTAAAGTTATTTTGCTAGTATATCAAAATAAAATATTGGATTACTTTATTTGCTTAGAAACAAAATGTAATATTACAGTTAAAATAACTTTTCATCATTATTTGCTGTGACAGGTATATTTTAATAGAAGGCACTCAAAATTTAGGTAGTTTACACACGTTTTTAAAAAGGCTTCTCTTTTTAAAGCTTCTGTTTTTAAAGACAATGTATTTAAAAGATTCACAGGAGTGCTCAATAATGTAGGGTTTTGTGTAAGGTCACCCAAATGATAAGAACAAGTTATTCTGGGCTTTTAAAATCAATAAAGGCATATATTTTGAGGAAAACAATTCTGAAGTTATATTGATTCAGATTTATTATGACACACATCCATATTAATAAAGTTATGTTCTGAATCATGATAGCCGGCACTGCAACATCCTTAACTATTAAAAATATACTTTAATGTTTCATGATCTCTACCAAGACAGAGAGGTACATTTTGTTAGGGTCAATCCAACTAGACTGTTCGCCTCCTTTCCCATAAGTCTTCCAATACAAACCTTTGTGACACCCCACACAGCTCTCCCGAGGCTAGAAGTAGACCCCCTACACACTGACCTTTCCAGTAACTGTTTGTTCAGAATACTTCAGCTGAAGTGGCAGATGGTCCCAGGATGCGGTCAGAACACCTGCCTACCTTGCATAACAAAGCTGGCAAAAAAACATCTCCAGGATGCAGTTAGGACATCTGTATCCCCAACTCAGTCCCCACACCCCGACCCAGTTCCTCACCCTATAAAGCCCTGCTGTAGTCTGTAAGCGAGGCTGCCTCCTCTGCCTATCAAGGAGCAGCCCAGCAGGACAATAAAACTTGCTTGCCTGACTTTGGTTCTACTCGTCCTTTCTTTCTGCTAACCTTACACATTTATATATTTAAGACACCTTTTTAATGAGAGTTGAAATCAGAGTAATGCCTGTGTAATAATCACTTAACAACAACAAAAAAAACAAGACAGTAGTATCTGAATTATGAGCCGTACCAGTGTTTACATACTTTCAGGTTAAAAAAAGTTAACTGCTAACTTTTATTTATCTTAAATTCTATGTGTTTTGGTAAATTGTAAAATCAGATTGCAAGTAATTACAGACATGGGTGTTAGCATTCATCTCTTTTAGAAAGTCTGAGATCCACATTTATCAGGTTGAGGAAGAAATTCAGCAGAGGCTTCCCCAATCCCAACCTAAGTAAGCCACTTCTTTTCCTGAGTGCAGGCATCTCCTGCCTTCCCATTTCCTCTCCATCTTTCACTAAGGACCCCCACACCTAGATCACTGGCCTTCAACTCGCTTACTACTCAGATTAACTTCTGTATGGTGATTTAAACATCAAGGTCCATCAATGATCCATTAAACATAACTCAGTTTGTTGATCTCTTCACTGAACCCTCTAACTACCTCTACTGTTATCCCCCATAAATGTACCTAAGTCTCATTTTGAAACATGACATTTTATAGTCATTATCTCCATCCTTCATATCACTGCCCTAGTATTTTACTCTGATGGTTAGAGACACAATGACATTTACAGTAGACATTACCTTCTTATGTCAATTTCTTTCAAACCCAGCCCAATTTCGATGGTCCTGTTTTACAGTCATTCCTTTGCAAACACCTATAACTATTTCTTTATCCCTCGTTTCTTTCTCACCTGACAAAATTCCAACCCTGGTTAAATCTAGGAATCTCACTGCTGTCAAGCCAAAGTTGCTGTAGAAAAATATAAAGAAGTTTTGACTGAAATCTCTTCTAATTATGTCCAGAAATACTAAATTTTCTATACTACCAGAAGATACCACTGCACTTTCGTTAAATATGTATTTTCCTATAATCTATGACTATTATTTATACAATGTCTTATTCTGTCTTGCTCTTCTAAATCTCAGTTAATGCTCTTTTCCATATTTCCTAGAAAAAAATATAGGCATCAAGTGAGATGACCTCTTCTCACCGTTAATTTAAACAAGCCATTGACATCTGTACCATATACTGTCTTCCTTCTTACTATAATGTGAGAGGCAATTCCATGTTTCTTTTTTTTTTCTGTATTATATCTCATACATTTTTGCAAAAGCCAAAAGCCAATTTTCTGGCTCATTTTACTCCAAACCGTCTTCAACATTTGTTATAGATGACAATTTCCTCACCTAAATACTTTCTTCTCTTGAGTTTTAGAATATCACTTTTTCACGGATTGCCTACTCATGCTTGACTTTTCACTGTCAGCTTTTTGTCCTTAATAGGCCTCTAAATATTACAGTAAGTAGGGGACTATATTGGTTGTTCTTCCTTTATTTACAATTTATATGTTAATTACTTTACCTGATGCAACAGCTTCAAATATGATCCTTAAATGATATTGCCAACCCGACCCTCCCCCAAAAAACATACATGTGAATAATCATAGCTTTCCTGGCTAAAGGTGTGTTGTAGGAAATATGTAGGAATCAAACATATATAAATAATATATAAGTGTTATATACATATATGTGTGTGTACATATATGTGTATAAATCTGTATATATATTATATATAAAATTGCTATTGCCTACTTGGATACTCCATTTTAATGCTTAATAATCATCTCTAATTAAATAATGGAAATAAAGGTCTTAATCTATTCTCATTGAAATTATTTCCCACCTAAGCCTTCCATGTTTCAGTAAATGACACCAACGTTTATCCAGCTGACTTATATTTGATTTTTTAAATTCTTCTCGCAATGGTGCTCAGTAAAGCACTTTTGCTCAATTTATACCTCTAAAAAACATTAATTATTCAAAATCTCACCTACTAAATTCATAGTGCAAGTCACATCTTTTCTTATATATAACATAAAAATATTCTATCTGTTGGCCTCCCTGCTACCATTATTGTCTCCTCAAATGTGAACCAACATGATAGTTCAGAACTATAAATTAGAGTTTAATACAGCTCCACTGGACACCCTCAGAAGTCTTATTTGTCTTAGTCAGTTCAGGCTGCTGTAACAAAGTATCATAGACCGAGTGTCTGTTTCTCAAGCTGTTTCTACAATGCTGCCTCTTTCCTACTCCAAGGGTCAGTTCAAATGATATCTCCCTATAGAACCTTTTCCTGGCCACCAACTCATAGTCACTGTGAACATTTTATTTCATCCTCTTCACAGCAGTCATCAGTAATTGTCATTATCTCATACAAGTATTTTTTTGTGTATCCATTAGAAATCTCTTACTCTATATTGTAAATTCTTTGCAGTAAAATTCTTACTTCTTACTGTATTTTATCAACTAGAAGAGACTAAAACAGTTTGACAAATGGACTCTAGATTAAGCTTTAATCAGTTTCTGGTTAAGGAAGATAGAGAATCATTATCAGTTTGTTTGCCAGAGAAGAGTAGACTATATTATTAATATTACAGATCAGGTGAAATGCTTTACTTCCAGTCCTTTTCTCTCCCAAAGCAAGAGGCGTTAAGTAGATAAAATCTATGTCTTCATCAAGAAAATCTCACATCCAATAATGTTTCCATGGTCATTCTAAAATCTAGCTCATTGTTAAGTGATTATTCAGGAGACCCCTCCAAAAATTTCTAAAAAACATTTATGTACAAAGGGGTATATCTTCAGCTTTAGAATTAAAAATATATTTATAGAGTGCTCTCCATGCACTAGGAGCTGTGTGAAGTGTAAGGAATACTATGAAGTTTAAGAAATATGAGTTTTCTCTCTTCACAGTGCTTGATGGTACTGAGATTAGGTTATAATTGAGATTAGGTTACAATTTTATAACTCTGGAGCAGTGGAATCAATAAAAATAAAACATTTGAAGAATGAGAAAAATGGGAAAATATTTATTTAGTATAGGTTAAGTAAGGTAAGGACTGAAAAGTGCCTATTGAATTTAATGGCCAGGGAATTTAGTCACTTTCATAGAGACAGATTTGGAACAGATAGATTTAGTACAGAGAGATAGATAGAGGTGTGTAATACTACACCCTCAGGAAGTAGAATGAATAACGCTTTGAAAAAAGAGGGAGAATACAAGAGTACATGTGAGATCAAAAACAAATTTGTCTTATTTCTATAAAAAAAGGAGAAACTTAAAAAATGTAATTATTACTTAAATGAGTCAATACAAAGAGAAGTATTTGAGGTAAAGTAGAGAAATGAAAATGTTTATAGTGTCAGTGCCCTACTAAGAAAGGAAAATATGGAAATTAAAAATAGCAACACTGAAAGGAACTTGAGATGAAAGGAGTTGCTAGCTTTGCATGCACTTAAGTTTGTAGGTTTGAGACAGGAAGAGAAGGAATTTTACTCAGGATACTCTCCTCTATTTTTCTAGAAAGCATAAAAAAGATTTTCCTCAGAGTGTGGCAGCAGAGATTACATTGACTGTTAGGAAATGATGGAGAATATTTATAATAAACGCTGAAGACAGAATGAGAAAGCATGACACATAGAAAAAAATGCTGAATGGGACACAGTAGTGTTTTCAAAATGAACTTTCTATAGTGATGGAAAGATTTTATATCAGTGCTGCCCAAACAATTGTGTACCACTGAGCCCCCACATAAATATAACCATCAGAGAATATTATAAACACTTATATGCACATAAACTACAAAATCTAGAATAAATGGATAAATTCTGGACACATACACCCTCTTAAGACTGAACCAGGAAGAAATTGAACCCCTGAACAGACCAATAATGATTTCTGAAATTGAGGCAGTAATGAATAGCCTACCAATCAAACCATTGTGTAAACCAGGACCAGATGAATTCACAGCTTAATTCTACCAGATGTACAAAGAGCTGGTACCATTCTTAATGAAACTATTCCGAAAAATTAAAAAGGAGGGACTCCTCTCTAACTCATTCTATGGGGCTAGCATCATCTTGAAACCAAAACCTGGCAAACTTACAACAACAACAACAAAAACTTCAGGCCAATATCCTTGATGAACATTGATGCAAAAATCCTCAACAAATTACTGGCAAATGAATCCAGCAGCACATCACAAAGCTAATCCACCATGATCAAGTAGGCTTCCTCCCTGGGATACAAGTTTGGTTTAACATAGACAAATCAATAAATATGATTCATCACATAAACAGAGCTGAAGACAAAAACTACATGATTATCTCAAAAGATGCAGAAAAGGCTTTCAATAAAATTCAACAACATTTCATGTTAAAACTCTCAATAAACCAGGTATTAAAGGAACATACCTCAAAATAACAAAAGCCATATATGACAAACCCACAGCCAATATCATACTGAAAGGGCAAAAGTTGGAAGCATTCCCCTTGAAAAAAACAGCACAAAACAAGGGTGTCTTCTCTCACCACTCCTATTCAACATAGTATTAGAAGTTCTGGCCAGGGCAATCAGGCATGATAAAGAAATAAAGCATATTCAAATAGGAAGAGAGGGAGCCAAACTATTTTTGCTTGCAGATGACATGATCCTGTATCTAGAAAATTCCATCATCTCAGCTCCAAAGCTTATTAAACTGACAAGCAACTTCAGCAAAGTCTTGGGATACAAAATCAATGTGCAAAAATTGCTAGCATTCCTATACACCAACAATAAGCAAGCCGAGAACTCCCATTCACAATTGCCACAAAAAGAATAAAATACCTAGGAATATAGCTAACAAGGGAAGTGAAGGATCTCTACAAGAAGAATTATAAACCACTGCTCAAAGAAATCAGAGATAGCACAAACAAATGGAAAAACATCCTATGCTCATGGATACATATAATCAATATTGTAAAAATGTCTATAATGCCCAAAGCAATTTATAGATTCAGTGCTATTCCCTTTAAACTACCATTGACATTCTTCACAGAACTAGAAAAAAAAAACTACTGTAAAATTCATATGGAATCAAAAAAGAGCCCAAATAGCCAAGGCAATGCTACCTGACTTCAAACTATACTACAGGGCTACAGTAACCAGAACAGCATGGTACTGGTACAAGAAAAGAAACATAGACCAGTGGAACAGAGTAGAGAACACAGAAATAAAACCACACACTTACAACTATCTGATCTTTGACAAACCTAACAAAAACCAGCAGTGAGGAAAGGATTCCCTATTTAGTAAATGGTGCTGATAATATTGGCTAGCCATATGTAGAAAATTGAAACTTGACCCCTTCCTTACACCATAAGCAAAAATCAACTCAAGATGAATTAAAGACAAATATAAAACCCAAAATTATAAAAACCCTAGAAGAAAACTTAGGCAACACCATAGGCACAGACAAAGATTTCTTGACAAAGATGCCAAAAGCAATTGCAACAAAAGCAAAAACTGGCAAATGGGATCTAATTAAACTTAAGAACTTCTGCACAGCAAAAGAAGCTATCAACAGAGTAAACAGACAACCTAAAGAATGGGAGAAAATTTTTGCAGACTATGCATCTGACAAAAGTATAATATCCAGCATCTATAAACATTGCATTTTGAATTCTGTCCTGAATAGATATTTCCAAGCAGTGATGTCTCATATTAAACTAAAATTTGTATTTTCCTCATATTTTCCATTACGAATTCTCCTGGTAACACATTTTAACACCTTAAATTGTCCTAAGTGAAGATTATTATTATTATACAATGCAATAAATATTTTCTGCTTCAGAAAAAAAATGGGCAAGGGACATGAAGAAGACATACATGTCAAAAGAAGACATACATGTGGTCAACAAACATGAGAAAAAGTTCCACCTCACTGATCATTAGATAAATACGAATCAGAACCACAGTAAGATACTATCTCACACCAGTCAGAATGGCTATTATTAAAAAGTCAAAAAATAACACATGCTTGTGAGGTTGTGGAGAAAAAGGAATGCTTTTACACTGTTGGTGGTAGTGTAAACTAGGTAAACCATTGTGTAAAACAGTGTGGTGATTCCTCAAAGGCCTAGAGACAGAAATGCCATTTGACCCAGTGAGCCTATTACTGGGTATATACCCAAAGGAATATAAAGTGTTCTATTATAAAGACACATGCATGTATATGTTCACTGCAGCACTATTCACAATAACAGAGACATGGAATCAACCTAAATGCCCAATAATAGACTGGATAAGGAAAATGTGGTACATGCACACCATGGAATACTATACAGTCATAAAAAGGAATGAGATCATGTCCTTTTCAGGGACATGGATGGAGCTAGAGGCTATTATCTTTAGCAAAGTAATGCAGGAACAAACAACAAAATACCACAGGTTCTTATTTATAAGTGGGAGTTAAATGATGAGAACACAAGGACACATAGAGGGGAAACACACACTGGGGCCTACTAGAGGGTGGAGGATGGGATTAGGGAAAGGATCAGGAAAAATAATTGGAGGATACTGGGTTTGATATCTGAGTGATGGGCCGGGTGTTGTGGCTCACGCCTGTAATCCCAGCTCTTTGGAAGACCAAGGCGGGTGGATGACCTCAGGTCAGGAGTTCAAGACCAGCCTGGCCAACATGGCGAAACCTCATCTCTACTAAAAGTACAAAAATTAGCCGAGTGTGGCAGGTGCCTGTAATCTCAGCTACTCAGGTGGCTGAGGCAGGAGAATCGTTTGAACCTGGGAGGCAGAGGTTGCAGTGAGCTGAGATCGTGCCACTGCACTCCAGCCTGGGAGACACACACACACACACACACACACACACACACAAAATCTGGGTGATGAAATATTAATAATCTGTGCAACAAACACCCATGACACAATTTATCTAAACAACAAATCTGCTCATCCTGCACATGTACTTCTATGTACTTCTGAACTTAAAATCAAAGTTAAAAAAACAAACAAACATGTGTCTATGGAGCATTTTAGATGTCGTCAGCACAACTGAACAACTTTTTAAATTTCATTTAAATTTAATTAATTTACATTTAAATAACCACATGTGAACAGTTGCTATCATACTGGATAGGCAGATATGCAGGGATCTAGTTGGAAACTATAACCATGCATTTATATAAGTGGAAGAGTTTTCTCTGACAACTTTAATCTGTGATAAAACAGGAAAGGGTACCTGGATTCAACCACATTTGGTTGTATCAGGGACAGGGGCCTAGAGCAAGGAGGTTGGAATCAAGGACAGTAGAAGAATGTAGGATATGCATGAGAGAATAATGGATATGGAAAAGTCATAGGATCTATCATAAATAATAAGGAAATGAATAAATAGAAGTAAAGGAAAGGGTGAGAGATAAGAATTTTGGTGATAGTGACATAGTGAGAAATCTAGAAGAAAAAAAGTTGGGGATTAAAAGTGCAATAAGATTGACGCTTTCAAACTAAAAATGTCTCTGCGCTGGCATGACATGAATAATTGCTTTCAGTTGCTTTTCATTTATTCGTAAGTGTATTCATCAATCAAACATTAATTGAACATGTTCAATGTGTCCAGTGTTTTAGATACAAAGATAAATTGGCTTCCATTGCTCTTGCCATCGAGAAGCTTACATTCTATTGTGAGATACAAAGAAATAGCATTATGGTGATAAATGTGTTCATTGCTTTCAGCCTTCCTTTATAAACTTTAAATATATTCTGTCTAATCATTATACAAAATCTAAATCAATATCGTATAACCATGATGATCCTTATTCAACCTTTAATTGATCACACATCTCTTAATCAAAAGCCACACTAAAATTAATTCACTATGTCAGCAATAAAACTTTTCGTTAATGGAGCATTTTTAGTTACGAAAACCTACAAGTGTTTTGGCTTCTAACTACTTTATTCCCACTCCTACACGAGAGTAGCTTTCAAATCCCTACGGAAATTTTATGTATATATATTAACTCCTTATCAGACACACATGCACGCACACATTAAAAACCAATAATTCCCAGCCTTTGGTCTTACTAAGGTTTTCATTGAATTTTATAGGATTTTACTTCCTTTCCCTATATTCATGGTACCATAGGCAAGCCCACTTTTTAATTTTTGTGGGAATTATAGTCTAAAAATTTGGAGGCTAAGAGCAGACCCTAAATCTTCCAAATCTGGAACAGATAGAGGCAATATTTCCTGGTTAGTTCAGACTGGTAGGCATCAAATAAGAAAATGTATTTAAGCTTGATCCATCTGTCTTCTAGTGAAGCTTTTCAGTCAATGAAACATCTTCGCAGACTCGAACAATTGGACCACACATTTTAATTTTTGGTCCTGTCATGTGTTTCTATCTTTTAAAATGTTTTCGTTTTTCTTTTCTTTTTCTGTTTTGCCAGAACTTCAGAGGCTGCTAGCCAGACACTATTTTATTCTGGAAGATATACATGTTTTGTTTAGAATTATATGACTACTTTCAGCTGCCATCATCTGGTATTAAAGCTTGTCCTAACATATTGCTACAGGTATGGAATATTTTTTTAAGGACTGGATAAGGATATGGGAAGAAATGGCTGTTTTTCCCCCATTATCAATTTGCCCCTATTATTGTCAGTCTTGGAAACTGGCTGCCTGGCAACAAACCTACATTTCCCAGCTCCCTTTCTTAGTATGGCCAGGTGATTAAGACAGGTCAGTGAAAAGCAGATGGAAACCACCAATTGGTAGATTTGAGAACCCTTTTTAAAAAATTTTTTAAATTTTACTTCAAGTTCTGCTATACATGTGCAGAACGTGCAGGTTTGTTATAGGTATGTGCCATGGTGGTTTGCTACACCTACCAACCTGTCATCTAGGTTTTTAAGCCCCGCATGCATTAGGTATTTGTCCTGATGCTCTCCCTCCTCTTGCCCCCCACTCCCTGACAGGCCCCAGTGTGTTATGTTCCCTTCCCTGTGTCCATGTGTTCTCATCGTTCAACTCCCGCTTACGAGTGAGACCATGCAGTGTTTGGTTTTCTGTTTCTGTGTTACTTTGCTGAGACTGATGGCTTCTAGCTTCATCCATGTCCCTGCAAAGGACGTGAACTCATTCTTTTTTATGGCTGCATAGTATTCCATGGTGTATATGTGCCACATTTTCTTTATCCAGTCTATCATTAATGGGCATTTGGGTTGGTTCCAAGTCTGTGCTATTGTAAATAGGGCTGCAATAAATATACCTGTGCTTGTATCTTTATAGTAGAATGATTTACAATCCTTTGGGTATTTACCCAGTAATGGGATTGCTGGGTCAAATGGTAATTCTTGTTCAAGATCCTTGAGGAATCACCACACTGTCTTCCACAATGGTTGAACTAATCTACACTCCCAGCAACAGTGTAAAAATGTTCCTATTTCTCCACAGCCTCGCCAGCATCTGTTTCCTAACTGTTTAATAATTGCCATTCTAACTGGCATGAGATGGCATCTCATTGTGGTTTTGATTTGCATTTCTCTAATGACTAGTGATGATGAGATTTTTTCCATATGTTTTTGGCCACATAAATGTCTTCTTTTGAGAAGTGTCTGTTCATATCCTTTGCCAAGGCTGGAGACATCATGCTACCTAACTTCAAACTATGCTACAAAGCTACAGTAACCAAAACAGTGTGGTACTAGTACCAAAACAGATATATAGGCCAAAGGAACATAACAGAGACCTCATAAATAACACCACACATCTACAACCATCTGATCTTCAACAAACCTGCCAAAAACAAACAATGGGGAAAGGATTCTCTATTTAATAAATGGTGTTGGGAAAACTGGCTAGCCATATGCAGAAAACTGAAACCAGACCCCTTCCTTACTTACACCTTATACAAAAATTAACTCAAGATGGATTAAAGACTGAAATGTAAAACTGACAACCATAAAAACCCTGGAAGAAAACCTAGGCAATACCATTCAGGACATAGGCATGGGCAAAGACTTCATGACTAAAACACCAAAAGCAATTGCAACAAAAGCCAAAGTTGACAAATGGGATCTAATTAAACTAAGAGCTTCTGCACAGCAAAAGAAACTGTCACCAGAGTGAACAAGCAACCTACAGAATGGGAGAAAATGCTTGCAATCTACCCATCAGACAAAATCTAATATCCAGAATCTGCAAGGAACTTAAATTTACAAGAGAACCTTTTTTAAGAGACAACTGGCATCAAGTTTTGTTCTGTTCTTCTTCAGTTCTCCCTCTATCCTCCTTCCTAGAACATGGATACCTGAATGTAAATGTCACTGTCCTGAACTAAGTGCCTGAAGAATCATAAAGCACTCAGATGGAAAATGCCTAGGTTTTGAGGCCTTGAAGTATAAGCAGAACTAACACTTGTTTTCTGGAATATTCGGATTCTGAAATTATTCTAATATTTTATGAATTAAATTGTTTCATTTATAAACATATCAACTGTAATTTTTGTATTCTTTGAATATTATATATTGTTTTTAGAAGACTATAGGAAATAAATTAAATAAAATACGTATCCATTTTTAGCTTAAAAAAAATCTCCATTACAAGGCCGGGCGCGGTGGCTCACGCCTGTAATCCCAGCACTTTGGGAGGTCGAGGCGGGCGGATCACGAGGTCAGGAGATCGATCGAGACCATCCTGGCTAACATGGTGAAACCCCGTCTCACTAAAAATACAAAAAATTAGCCGGGCCTGGTGGCGGGTGCCTGTATTCCCAGCTACTCCAGAGGCTGAGGCAGGAGAATGGCATGAACCCAGGAGGCAGAGCTTGCGCCACTGCAGTCCAGCCTGGGTGACAGAGCGAGACTCTGTCTCAAAAAAAAAAAAAAAAATCTCCATTACAAATAACAATAAATGCTCTTTTGGAATCTTATATAATAGAATCTATAAGTCGAGGATGTCCTTCAGCTGTCACTGTGGAAATAGTGTGGGTGGTATTTTATGATTTGACTTCTCCTTGAAGAGAGGTTATTAATTTAAACCTCATTTGGTCGGAATTTGTGATAATTTGGAAGGAATCCAGCATTACCTAGGGAAAAATAACTTTGTCTTAAAATTAAAAAGATAAACATCATTAACAGATTTTGATGCATCATTTTACATGTAAACAAAGATATTCTAATTTTTAATTTTCTTCATCTGCTAAAAGCAGGTCCCCAAACACCAAATTTAGACAGTGTTTATTTATGCACCAGTTCCTGTGTGGCCTGGGTAGGAAGAATATTCTATTTCTTTACAGACTATTCCCTGAGGAAAATATGTTAGTAGCTTAGAGAAGTTTCATTTTACATCAGACACGTAGGTAGAAAAAAAATTATCAGAAGTTTTGGCTACTTCTGAACTACGGCACGTACAATATATTGGGCCAAGTGAAGCACAAACTATGAAACTTCCAGCTCCGTCCAGAAGATACTTACGTAATAGTTATGAAAGTTCTGGCCAAAGGGATGGCCCTAAGGCTGTGCTGCAGCTTCATTTTTTAACTCTTTTGTTAGTAATCAATAAAGAAACCTAGAATAATCTTACCTGTTTCTATAAAAATTACAAATACATTTACTCATTGACCAATAACTTTACCTTTAAGAATACATACTGTAGCTATTAATGCATATGATCAATGCCTTTGGGAGTTTATTAATTAATCCTTTTTATAATTACAAAAGATTGGTAACAACCCACGGGTCATGCATATGGGACAGATTGAATCAACTCTGAAATATCTACATAATGGAATGCTCTGTAACTGTTGAAAACAAAAAGGAAAGAAAACTAAGAAAATTCTCAACATATTAGTATAAACAGATCTCCAAGATACTGGGTTGAACAATGTGAAATCGGTGAGCCAAATAGATAGTACTCGGGAAATTTTGTGTGGTTCATATTGTTGAATCTAAAACAAACAAACAGAAAAAAGACGCAGATAAATGCATACTTTATGCTAACTTATGTGGGAAAAAAATAAAATTATAATTACATATGGATGGTCATGTTTCCTTGGAAACAATAGGTGTTAACACAATTAGTTACTTATAGGTGATAGACCTTATAGAATAGAATGTTCTCTATAGGTGATTGAGTAGGAGGGGAAAGGGGAGAGAATGAGAATTTTCCTGTAAACCTTTGTATAGTTTTTTATTTTTGTATAGTTTTGTATAGTTTTTTATTTGTGTATAGTTTTGTATAGTTTTTTATTTTTAACCAAGTAAATGTATTGCTTTACTTTTTAAAAGCACTATTTTGTCCTGTACTATGCTGGGTGAATTTTAATTGAGCCACCTACATTCCTTTTAGTTGGGATTTCTGATATGAATCATAAATTAACAAGGTAAAAAAAAAAACCAAGATATTACTTTATTCCAAGATGCCCTTTTTCTAATAAATATTTATTAACATAGTTTTAAAAATTATAGAATGCTGGACCTTTTCAATACCTTATCTGAAAATGGCATTCTCTTAAAATCATTTTGTGACTCAAAACTATGCATATATAAAACTTAGCTTCCTGTATTCATTCCTGAGAAATGAAAACATTTTTTTACAGCCTCGTGAATTTCTCCAGCAAAATGCATAATGTTATTTTTTTCTTTACTACATATGTAGACATCACAAGGGGGTAAATGGTTATTAAGAGCAAAATTTACCACATGTAATGAGCACCTGCTAGGACTGTGGGTCAGTGTTTCTGATGAGACATTGAGCAGCTACTTATTACAATTAGCGTCATTAGGCCTTTTAACTGCTTGCTCCCATAAGAAGAAAGACATTTTCTTAACCTACTTTGTAAGTATTTATAATGCCTGCTGATTTTCAGCTGTGAAGGCATCATTCATTATATTCACAGGTTTTTATGGACAAAGAGGCTGAATGAGGTTTTCTACTAACATCATTTTCCATTTGATTATATCATTCTACACCTAGTGCATACAGAGAATTTGAATTCATTCAGTTGAAAATGCCTCCCTGAAGGTCCTATGCAAGTTTTGTGAGCCATCTAGGTGCCTACATTTTTATATCCAGATAGGAGATAAACGGAAGCAATGAGAAATAGTGTGACAGCCGTGAAAGGCAATGGCTGCTCCTAAGTGTTAAATAAATAGCCAGCAGTATTTTATATGTATGTAGTACTCGGCTCTCTAGTTGCTTAACTTTTATTAAATCCATTTGTTTAATTCCCTGAGGCATTACTGTTCCTAATATTTGCCTCATTATAAATTTTAGAAGCCTAGAGGTTAAACAGTATGTTCAAGACCACACAGTATACTAGTGGTAAAACCAGGAGTAAACCCAGGTAGTTTGGGTCCAGAATCTATAATCATTATTCTACAGAATTATTAAGTAATTCATGGAATATGTACTACACTGATTGAATATATGAATAAATGAATGAAGGTATGATGAAATCAATATGCCAATAACAGTTTAAGTCAGTGGAATGAATAATACTACAAAACAAAATCTATTCCAAACCAACTTCAATATAATTTTGGAGATTATGTGTTCTTACCTTCATAATTAGACCATTGGCTCCTTTCTATTTATAACTATAATGATTCTATATTCTGTAGATGAATATAAAATGCATTTTGTCTCAAACTCAGATTTGTTCCCAATCTTTTTAGGGAGATCATAAAATGAATAAATAGAATCCGTTTATTCAAATCATTTTAATAGAATACGCACTGTGGTTCAGAGCTGTGCAGTGCAGAAGGAACAATTAAGAAGGCTTAGTCTCTGCATTCTAGGAAATTTTTGTAATCAGTTATTTATTACTTACCAGGACATGGCTTCTCTATTTTTGGGATATTCTGAGAACACACAGGAAGGGTAGATAAATAGCCTCAGGAATGGATAGAAGCATAGGAATTTTCCTAACCAAGAGTTTTTGGCTGAGTCCTGAAACCTGAGGAAGCCATTAAAGAAGAGAGGAAGCACAGAGCAGATAGTTACAGTCCCCAAGTACAGGATCAAGAAACAAATGAAAGTGGGTGCATTCAGAGAACTACACTAAGTTCAAAAATTGTATTAGGCTTTAGGCAGGGTTGATGTGGGATATTAGGATGGAAAGAACTACTGGGCTATGCTTAGCAATTTGAGTTTTATACTGCATGCAATGCTAAGCTACTAAAGAATTATAATCTGGAAAATGACACTAATCCATTCTTTCATGAAATAAATAATTATTGAGTGCCCCACATAATAAGCACCGTCTTTGACTTTGGGGACAATTACATTTGCCCTATAGAAAAGACTACTGTGGTTTCAGGGCACAAAATTGATTGAAGAGAGTAAAGAAGAGGAGACAGGTATATCAGTTTGGAAGCTGGAATTATAAGGGAGGTTTACTGAACTCTAGGAGAAGAAAATGGCATAGTTTACAAATTTGAAGAACATTGCAGAGTAGAATAAACAGAAATTAGTAATTGATTCAATGTGGGGTGAGACAAAATGAAAAAAATCCCAAAATAACTTAAGATAAGAACTCTCCTCTCCATGCCTCCTGTGATGGTTAACATTCAGAGTCAACTCGTTTGGGTTCAAGGATGCAAAGTATTGTTTCTGGGTGTATCCATGAGGGTGCTGCCAAAGGAGATTAACATTTTAATCAGTGGGCTGAGAGAGGCAAACCCACCCTCAAACTGGGTGGGCATCATCTAATCAGCTGCTAGCACAGCTAGAATACAGCAGGCAGCAGATGGAAGAGCAGACTTGCTGAGTCTGCCAGCCTCCATCTTTCTCCCATGCTAGATGTTTCCTGCCCTCAAACATGAGATTCCAAGTCCTTCAGCCTTTGGACTCTTAGACTTACACCAGTCATTTGCCAGGGGCTCTCAGGCCTTCAGCCACAGACTGAAGGCTTCACCATTGACTTCCCTGCTTTTGAGGTTTTGGGACTTTGACTGGCTTCCTTGCTCCTCAGCTTGCAGACAGCCTACTGTGGAACTTCGCCTTATGATTGTGTGAGTCAATTCTCCTATAATAAACTTCCCATCATATATACATGTATCCTATTAGCTCTATCTCTTTAGAGAACCCTCTTCAAGTAACATTTACTGCCTGTCCTACCTGTATTACAGCAACCTGAAGGTGTAAGAAATTGGAAGAATAGACTTAACTTCAATTGAGATAGTATAGAGAAACCGAAGTGTATCCTGGGAAAGATGACAAGTTCAGATTTGAACACAAGTTATAAATGCATTTGTTAGTCAAAATGGATTTATCTAGTACATAATGGATGTGTGAGTCTGAGGCTCAGGAGGCCAAACTGGAGTCTGGAGATATCAGGTCAGATTCACGCTTTGTGTTTCATCAGAATGATTACTCCCTCAGAGAAATACCTTCATTGACCAAGTTTGCTCTAATCCCTCCAATGTATTATTCTGTATTAAATCATCTAATGACCAAGGTATTTTTATAACAACACTGTGCATATTTAATGTTTATAATTTGATGTTTGACATATAAGAAACCATATATGTATATATCTAGCCTGGAACTAGATAGCCAAATGATAGATGATAGATAGATAGATAGATAGATAGATAGATAGATGATAGATAGATGATAGATAGATAGATAGATAGATAGATAGATAGATAGATAGATAGATAGAGATAGAGATGGATAGTCTGTGACCTTGATTGTGGTGATGGTGAACATATCTACCTCACCAAGAAATTTTTTTCCAGCTATTTCATTCCCCTCTCACCTATAGGAGACAATTTTACTGCTTCCTGTTACTGTAGATTCATTATACATTCATAAAATCACAGGAGGTGCACTGTCTTTTGTGTGAGGCTTCTCTTCTTTTTGGGATTTATCCATTTTCTTTTGTGTATCCATAGTTTATTACTTTTTTCTGAGCAATATTCTTTAGTATTGGTATATCATAGTCTGTTTATTCTATAACTTGTTGATGAACATTTAATTGTTTCTAGTTTTGGACTATCACAAATAAAACTGCTCTAAACATTTATGAAAAAGTGTTTGTATGACCTATCTTTCTATTTTGTTGGTAAATACCTACAAGCTGTATGTCTGAATCATACAATAGGTGAATTTTAACTTTAATTAAAAGACTAAATTTTCCAAAGTGGTTGTTACTGCTTTGTATTCCCAGCAGTGGTTTATCCGACTTACAGTGCCTTTACATTCTTGCCAGCACTGAGTAAACTCAGTTGTTTCAAATTTAGTCATGCTAGTAGGTGTGTAGTGAAAGTTCATTGTTATTTATTTGCATTTCCCTATTGACCAGTAATATTAGGCATCTTCTCATATACTTCTTTATCATTTACACATCAACTTTTGTAAAATGTTTAAATCTTTTGTCCTTTTTTATCTCATTATTTGTTTTTTTACTAATGAGTTTTAAGAAAATGTGTTATAAACATTATACTGAAGATTCTCAGGCAAAACCGAAAGAAGTAAAAGGAATCCAGATTGAAAAGAGAGAGGTAAAACTTATTTTATTTGTAGTGGCAATGATCATCCATGTAGAAAAGCTGATACAACTACAAAAAAAGCTAATATAATTAATAAGTTGGGTTTAGAGACATTGCAGGATAGGAGAGCAATATA
The DNA here is from genome assembly GCF_029289425.2 of Pan paniscus. Lineage (NCBI taxonomy): Eukaryota > Metazoa > Chordata > Mammalia > Primates > Hominidae > Pan > Pan paniscus. Next base: position 44,115,624 of record NC_073252.2, read on the forward strand.
AAAAATGACACTTAACAGCAACAAATGATTAAAAATTGAGAGTAAAAACACAATGGGCCGGGGGCCGTGGCTCACGCCTGTAATCCCAGCACTTTGGGAGGCCGAGGCGGGCAAATCACGAGGTCAGGAGATCGAGACCATCCTGGCTAACACGGTGAAACCCCATCTCTACTAAAAATACAAAAATATTAGCCAGGTGTGGTGGCCGGTGCCTGTAGTCCCAGCTACTCGGGAGGCTGAGGCAGGAGAATGGCATGAACCCAGGAGGCGGAGCTTGCAGTGAACCGAGATCACGCCACTGCACTCCAGCCTGGGGGACAGAGCGAGACTCCGTCTCAAAAAAATAAAATAAAATAAAGTAAAAACATAATGTCATTTACAGTGTCATCGAACATATAAAATATTTATGTATGAATCAGACAAAAGATGTGCAAAATATATACAGTGAAAACTGCAAATTATGGCTTGGAGAAATTAAAGAAGTCTTAAATAAACGGATAAATGTACCTTGTTCGTGAGTTAGGAGACTCAATGTTGTAAGATATAAATCTCCCAAATTGATCTCTAGGTTCAACACAATAACAATCAAAATTCTTACAGGCTTTTATTTTTGTAGAAATCAGCAACCATATCCTAAAATTGTTATGCAAATATGCAGGGCCTGGAATAGCCAAAACAATGTGGAAAAAAGAATATAATGTTGGAGGGCAAACACTATTACCTTTGAAGCGTGATTTCAAGGCTGCAGTGATCCGAGGAATCCCATATTGGGGAATTGGGGTAAAAGTGGTCAAATAGACTGAAGAAACAGAATAGAGAGTCCAAAAATAGACAAACATTTATGGACAACTAATACCTGACAAATGTGTAAAGGCAACTCGGTGTAAAAAGAATAGTCTCTTCAACAAATGGCATTTAGTTAATTGGATATGGCTTTACAAGAAAATAATCTTTCATTCATCCTTTATATCATAAACCAAATTAACTCAAAATTGATCATAGACTTAACTATAAAACCTAAAACCTACAATTTATAAAGAAATAAAATCTTGTTACCCTGGATTAGGCAAAAAATTTCTTAGATGTAGCACTATACCTCAAGCCATAAAATAAGAACTTGGTAAACTGGGCTTCATCAAAATTTTAATTTTTAAAATTGCTGCTTTTCAAAAAGTATTAAAATAATACAAAGACAAGCCATAGAGTGTATAATGAATATTTGTACAGCATGCATCTGAAATCATTTCTTTTGCTTGTTTATCTGTTCATTGCTAATATAAGCTTCTTGACGGTCAGAGTCTTGCTTATATTTTTAAGTGCCTTGTGCCAAACGTCTAGAATAGTGCTCTGCACATAATAAGTCCTCAATAAACATTTCTCTAATGAAAAAATAGCTGAATGATCTAACAGGCAAACAAATCAGCAAATCAGCATAGAGGCAGAAATTGAGGGTTTGGAGACTTGAAAGCATCTATAAATAGACACAGAATATTACTTCTCAAGCTTCGTTGTGGCATGAAATCACTTTGGAATCTTGTAAAATGAAGATTATGATTTTGTAAGTCTCAGATGGGAGTTGAAGTTCTGCATTTCTAAAAACTCCAGCCTATTCCAGTGCTGCTGGTCCTGCTGCCACTCACTGAGTGGCAATGGCATCAAGTATGATTTAACTCAACAAACATAAATACAAATGAAGGTTAAACTGACAGTGTTTCTTCATGAAAGAATTGACAGTTTATCATGAAATTACAAGTGAGGTCACTGCTGAGAAATAGTATGGAAAGCTAGAAGAGTATTCAGAGGAGAGAAAGACTAAAGAGAATGAGACTTGTTTTCAAAAAAGAAAATGAGTAAAATAGTTTTAATGAAACTTTGCAAACATCTGCTATTATGGAAAGTATGAAGACATTGAGTCCATACAATGGAGAGTCGATATTCAAATAAATTAACAGTTTCAAAATATCATCTACAAACTTTTAGTGTTTTTGTTTTTTATTTCCTGTTGCTTATTACCCCATCTCTCACTTCCACATTGTTGCACAAAGCAGATAATTGAAGAAGCTGTGAAATGCAAATAAATTTAGTAGGCCTGCTTGTTAATAACTTAAGGAAGATTTTGATATAAAAAGAAGTTGGAAATTTAATTGTTCAAATGAGATTTTGGGATTTGCTTTAGATTTTATTCATGTGCTACTTTCCATTTCTACAGAGAACTGAGAATTGAGAGTAATGAGCACCTATTTGATGTTTGTGACCAAAAAAATAAAAATTGTCATCAAGGCATATGATTTACACACTATTCAGTTTTTCTTTTTTTGTTTTTGTTTTTTGAGACGGAGTCTTGCTCTGTTGCCCAGGCTGGAGTGCAGTGGCGTGATCTCGGCTCACTGCAAGCTCCCCCTCCTGGGTTCACACCATTCTCCTGCCTCAGCCTCCCGAGTAGCTGGGACTACAGGCACCTGCCACCATGCCTGGCTAATTTTTTGTATTTTTTAGTAGAGACAGGGTTTCACCGTGTTAGCCAGGATGGTCTCCATCTCCTGACCTCGTGATCTGCCCTCCCTGGCCTCCCAAAGTGCTGGGATTACAGGCCTGAGCCACCGCGCCCGGCCCCACTATTAAGTTTTATATAACCTACAACACATTTTTTTTGGAAAAGACAAAACATTTCAGGATGTGATTCCCCAGTCATATAAGCAAATTGTTACATTGATGGCTAGCTCCACTAGACAGTGCCTTCTTATATTGAAATGAAAGTTCACCTTTCATTCGATAGTTTGAGCCCATTTCTGTAGTTCTGTGGAACATAATTCTAATTCCTCCTCCAGGTTCCACATTTTCAAAAAGAGAAATCATGTTGCCAATTTCTCTAGAGCTGAATTCTTCAGCACTTGCAAATATTCCTCAATGACAAGAGTTACAAACACTGTTTACACTGCTATTAATTTGTCTTCATTCTCTGTGTCCTATACAGAATTGTACCAATGGCAGTGAATATCACCCTCAGTACACTGAAAAAAAGGATCTTTCTTGATTCAAACACTATTACATATTAGTACAACCCAAGTTTATAATTAGTTTTTAAACCAAGAGTAGGCACCACATAAGAATCTGTTTAGTTCAATAATACACTACTTCTCATTTGTTTAAATGAAAACTAGGTTCACGTCTCCTCATACATTCTGTCCCTCATTTAGGCAACATATATTGGAAGAATGTGAAAAACTATCTACCAGTTACTATACAAACTTGGCAAGATATGTAATCTAATTTAACTAGTTTCCCTATTATGCACATGAAATAGACATAATTCTATTTGTCCACAAAACTCGTATACAAAAAAACAGTATGTGAAAAAGATTATTCATAATAATTAAATCTGCAAGTTTTCCAATTAGACAATTTTAGATTAAAAATATAGCTCTGTTATTAATCTCTCTGACCGTGAGTAAGTTTCTTAACCTCCATAACCTTCAGTTACATTGCTTGTAAATATTTTATCGGTACCTAACTTGAATGTTTTTGAGGAAGATGAAATGAGATAATCTACATGGTATTTAGCATAGGTCGTGGCATATGGTAAGCAGCTACTAAGATATATCTGTAATATTTACCCCTCATAAAGGGCCTAATCAAGAACAAATTTTAATTATTATATATTCTAATTGACTTAGGCGAAGCAAAACGTGGTACATTTTAGAAAAATTTCCATTTAAAACAAATTTTTTAAGATTGACTGAAAGAATAAGGTTTGATTATTTTTAAAAAATTAAGTAGCTCATTTTCTTAGAGTACCAGATATTGCCATACACTTTGCCTAAAGATATAAATCTCAAATAATTCTCCAATACCTGATATTAAAAATAATAACTAATATGGTTTGGCTCCGTGTCAAAACCCAAATCTTACTTCGAATTGTAATCCCCATAAGCCCCACGTGTCAAAGGTGGGACCAGGTGGAAGTAATTGGATCATGGGGGTGGTTTCCCCATGCTGCTCTTGTGATAGTGAGTGAGTTCTAATGAGATCTGATGGTTTTATAAAGGGCTCTTTGCTCATTTGCCCTCTCTTGCCTGCCACCATTTAAGATGTGTCTGCTTTTCTCTCGCCTTCCACCATGATTGTTAAGTTTCTTGAGTCCTCCCCAGCTATGCAGAACTGTGAGTCAATTAAACCTCTTTTCCTTTTAAATTACTCAGTCTCGGGTATATCGGTATGGTAGTGTGAAATAGACTAATACAATAGCACATTATTTGTATATAATACTTAACTTTGTGCTTGGCATTGTGCTAGGTCACTTGTGTACCTTCATGTGAACCTTAGATCAATCATCTGATGCAGTTACTACATTTATTTTACAGAGGAAAGAACTGGAATATAGAGAGGCTATAGCCAGACTGTTTGAAAAAGATAGAAGAAAAATAAAACTTTATAAAATGAGGGCCATTAAAACACACCTTGTTTGAAGAAAAATGATGACTATATATTCTTTTCAGTGTCTAAAGTTTACCCAGGGGATGAATCAGGACTTTGAGAAGCAAGGGGCAATAATAATTCACTCTACTGAACACACTGATTTAATACACTTGGTAGTGAGAGAATAAAATTCTTGGTACTCAGAGACAAAAAAAATTTAAACTCAGTAAGTAAGAGCTAGAGGTTATATTAAATTCTAATATAGGCATAGGTGTCCAAAAGAATCAAGTTTAACGTCAGTGACATCTTACTAAACACAAACCTAACAACATTTTTGAATGTTTCATAGTCTTTTTGCTAAATTCAATACAATAGAATAATATTATGCCATGAAAGCAGTCTTTGTTTTTCCAGATAGGTCATTTCTAATAAGGTACTTAGCCAAGCTTAAGGCTGGTTGGCTTTCAAAAACACCGTATATGTAAAGTTGTATTTATTACTTTTGTTTTGGTTTTAGTATTTCCCTAAGTAAAGTGAGTGCTTTCACTATTTCTTTAGGAATTAAGTAAACATAAAGAAAACAAGACAGAAAATAAGAAATCTGGCTTAAGTATATCTTGGGTATTCAAAAAAGAGGTCAGCATTGCTTAGCAACTAAAATTTACATATCTGGACAAAATTAATTCAAATTAAAATAGTAGCTCTCTTTCAGTGAAGAATTTTAAGCAAGGCTTTCCCTTTCACCTTATGCAAAATTCTTATAAAACATTAAATCTTTGTTACTGATACATTTTTGTGTCAGCATTCCACAAAGTTTAATTTAAAATATGTAGAAACTTGTGTGCCTTGATGGTATACTTCCAAGGCTGGAAATGTTATTCGCTGCTTTCTTTCATTTATAAAAATTAATAAGTTCAGGACCATTACAATGTTTTTTGGCAAGAAGCCAGATTCTATTCCAAGCTCCTAGTTTGCAACAATACTAAAGAGAGTTACCTGAGTGTCTGTGCTTTCCAAAAGCATTTTCTGATTGTGTTGAAGTATTTCTGAATTTTCTGTTCTTGTTGAGCCTCATCTTTTGCCTCTGAAGTTTTCAGTTCTGTTATTTACTTAGATCTTTAATCATGCATTTTCTTATGATAACTTTGTAATATCAATAGCTCACTCAACTCTCCTCTACTGAAACACTGTGGCACAGGTAGAATTTTAGGGAAACAAAGAGTTTTGATCAAAGAATTTTCCTGAAAGCCACAGCACATTTTCTCTTCCCAGTTAATCAGCTTGAAGCTTTGCAGTAACTTATATAATAATTTGAACTCTTCAAATCAGAAATGACACAATTTTTTTGAGGAAACCTGTCCAAGTTGTAAGAAAGATTTTCTATGAGAGGCCGGTGCCTTGTGTAAACTACATAGAAGAAATAACAAAGTAAGGTTGTCCTTAACTGGAGCAAAAATATGATAATCATAAGTAGCACAACTCCCTCTTGAAAAACATCAGATCATATTAGAGGTAATTGATACTAAGTCTCATTAATATTCTTCTGTATTGCTGGTGAGTCTTAATTCAAGTTAAATACATTTATGAAGACAAAACTTTTGGGTGCCATTGATTCAGTAAATAATAAATTCTTAATTTGATAGCTGAGAAAATTTTTAAATGATGTAATTTGATAAAATGCATATTTTATGCTACTTCTTTTAAAAGTCTCTCTATACATATATATGCAAAATTACACATGCATATATCTGTATATTAAAAGAAAATTTTAACTCTGTCAATTACAAACTAAATGTAAAAGCTTACTTTCTTATTACATACCTTCCAAAATATCTTTCTATCGGATCTATAGATCCTCTGAAATAAATATTTAATCTGAAAAAACTCAAAGGGAATGGTATGCATTGATTGAAAAGTGTACTTTAGCAAAATCACAGCTTACTCTTTAAATATATCACAATATTAACTAGCAACAGCAATACTTAATAACCCTGATTGGAGAAACTTTCAGTTCAATATAAGACTCTTTTTTTTTTTTTTTTTTTAACTAACCCAGTGCCTAATTTTCTAAAAGTTAGTAGTAAAAACTGGAGATGGAACTTCTGGACGTAATGGTGGCTTTGGCTCAATAATTCCTATTTTTGGCCCCTTAGCACTGAAGTCATATCCATCAAATGCATCTGCTCTTGGAACCAAGCTGGCTGTCAATGACTTCTACAGTAAATCCTTCTTCATTCTTGTCTAAAAGAAGGAACATGTTTTATGACCATTTTCAGACTGAAACCCTGGGCTCTAGGCTAATTAGACTAATAAGAGAGAGATTACTCCATTAGTTGAGGCCAGAGTGCAATGCTCATCATGAGGGGGAGGTCTGCTTCCAACGAAGCACCAGGACAGTTTGGGAAGGAATTGTTCCTAGGCAACCAAAGCAAAAGTTCACACCCCAGAGGAATTATAAAACATTCTCTTTCTTCAGAAAACTCTTTTAAATTTTGAATGGCATTAAATAATGCAAATTAAAACATTAAAATGCCAATACAGATAAGAATATAATTAATACTTAAATGTCAATATCAATAATAGATAATGTTAAGAAGTCTATGAATTCATACCAATTCATCTACTATAGACATAGTCTTTAATCAATATATGATGAATAGATTAATTTTACTGAATTAAATTAGAAAGCCTAGTTATCACTCTGTTCTCATTATAAAGCTGTTGCAGGCCAGGTGCTGTGGTTCATGCCTATGGTCTCAGCTACTTAGGAGGCTGAAGTGGGAGAATCCTTTGAGTCCAGGAGTTCCAGGCTGTAGTGAGCTATGATCATGCCACTGCACTTTGGCTTGGAAGACAGAGAAAGAACTTGTCTCTTAAAAATATATATATAGATAGATATTAACTGGTTCTTATAAGATGTTTAAATTGGTTAATAGAAAAGGGAGAAAAATACAAGTAAAAATTTAGCAAGAATAAAGATCATATTAGAGGAGAAAATGCTAACTAATCCAACTTTAGTAGTGGATTCATAATATCAGAAGAATTACAGTTAAGAAAAAAATTAGATTGAGACACATATTAAAGTCATTCTATTCTAAAGCATCTTTATTTCTGCTGGGAGATAGAACAACAGAAAGCTGAGAAATTAGATAATTATGACTCATGATCTACAATAGGGATTGTTTTGCCTCTTACTCTGAGAAGTGGGTCAAAGCTGATAGGATCATTTGAGTACTGAGAATTTATATATTTGAACATATTGTAGCCTAAGAAGAAAATTTCAAGATACTCAAAATTCTTCTTTGGAGAAACAAATCAACTGTTTCTCCTTGACGATAATAAATTTTGGCTGTTGACCCCAAAATTTAATTTTAAAATTATTGATATCTGTTTTTGCAAAATAATATAAGATAAATGATTTAAAAGTAAGTTGCATAAGAAAGCTGGGGTGAGAAGAAGACTTTCTAATTATTACTCAAATATTAAATGAAATTTTTAAAACTAATACATTTTACTTAAAATATTATTTCACAATAAAAAATATATAAGCAAAGTACAAAGAAAATGACACAACTGTGAGAAAATATTAACAACATAAATCACAAAGCGTTAATATTTCTAATTTACAGAGAACTTTTAAAATTAATAAGGTAATGTTCAAAACTTCTATAGCAGTGAATAATATACATAGAAAATTTACAAAAGAGACATAAAAATAGCCATTAAGCATAAGATATAATGTTTGATTTCACTCATAAAGAGAAATGAAAATCAAACTATAGGGAACTATCCCTTCTTATCCATTAGATTGTCAAAAATTAAAGGAAACCTCAATGCACAATGTTGGTACAAAAACCGGCTGTCTCATACATTGCTGGTAGAGACACAAAATAGTCCATCCTCTATGGAGGCAAATTTGACAATATTTAACAAACTTTGTGTTCATTTACCTTTTAACTTAGCAATTTCACTTCCAGGACTTTGCCTTGCAATATACCTCACTAATGCAAAATCCTCCAAGTTCATCATGGAAGCATTATTTGTAGCTGAAAAATACTGGTATTTACCTATATGCTGAAGTATGAGGAATCATTGAATAAACTATGATGCATACACACAATAGAGTATAATGCAGCTATAAATAAAAGCTAACCAAGACAGCATTGTAATGATATAAAAATAGACACATAGATTAATAGAACAGAAAAAGCAACCAGCAATAATGCCACATACCTACAACCTACTTATCTTTGACAATGACACCAAAAATTTACACTGGGGAAAGAACACTCTATTTAATAAATAGTGCTAGGAAAATTGGATAACCATATGCAGAATAATGAAACTGAAACATACCTCTCATTCTGTACAAAAATTAAGGTGAATTGATAACTTAAATGTAAGACCCAAAACTATAAAAATCTTAGAAGGTAAAACTCTTCTGGACTTTGGTCTAGGCAAAGAATTTATGACCAAGTTCTCAGAAGCAAATGCAACAGAAATGACAAACAGACAAATTGGACTTAATTAAACTCAAAATCTTCTGCACAGCAAAAGAAACAATCAGCAGAGTAAACACACAACCTACAGAATGGGAAAAAATATTTGCAAACTCGCATTTGGAAAAAGGGTAACAGCTAGACTCTACAAGCAACTCAACTCAACAAGAAAAATAATAACTCCATTAAAAAGTAGGCAAAGACATGAAGAAGGCATACACATGACCAAAAATCATAAGAAAAAATATTCAATATCACTAATCATCAGAGAAATGCAAATTAACACTACAGTGAAATACACTGTGAGATCACCATTTTACGCCAGTCATGGCCAGGCATGGTGGCTCACACCTGTAATCTCAGCACTTTGGGAGGCCAAGACAGGTGCATCACCTGAGGCCAGGAGTTTGAGACCAGCCTGGCCAATTTAGTGAAACCCTGTCTGTACTAAAAATACAAAAATTAGCCGGGCGTGGTGGCAGGTGCTTGTGTTCACAGCTACTCGGGAAGCTGAGGCGGGAGAATCTCTTGAGTCCTGGAGGCAGAGGTTGCAGTGAGCAGAGATCACGCCATTGCACTCTAGCCTGGGCAACAGGCTAGAAACTCCATCTCAAAAAAAAAAAAAATACACCAGTCAGAATAGCTACTACTACAAAGTGGAAAACCAACAGATGTTGATGGGGATATGGAGAAAAGGCAGTGCTTATACATTGTTGGTAAGAATGTAAATTAGCACCTTTATAAAAAATAGTATGAAGGCTTTTCAAAGAACTAAAAATAGAACTATCATTTGAGCAATCCTACCACTGAGTACATACCCAAAGGGAAATAAATTATAATAGGAAAAAGATACCTGCACTTGTATGTTTATCACAACACTATATACAGTAGAAAATACATGGAATCAACCTAAATGTCCATCAATGGATGACTGAATAAAGAAAATGTGGGATACATATGCATCATGGAATACTATTTGGCCATAAATAAAAGATAGAAAGCACGTCTTTTGCAGCAACACAGATGGAACTGGAGGCCATTATCCCAAGTGAAATAACTCAGAAACAAAGTTAAATACTGCATACTATCACTTATAAGTGGGAGCTAAACAATGGGTACACATAAACATACAGAGTGGAATAATAGACATTGGGGACTTCAAAAGGTGGGAAGGTGGGAAGGGAGTGAAGATTGAAAAATTACCTACTAGTTACAATGTTCACTATCTGGGTAGTGGGTACACTAAAAGCCCACACTTCCCCACTGTGTGATATATACATGTAAGAAATCTGTACTGTACCCACTAAATGTATAAAAATAAAATAAAACAAATTAAAAAAAGAATAAGGAAGATATCTAGGAAATCATGTAAAATGACTTACAGGAGATATTATTAAATTTTTAAAAAGCAAAGTCCAAAAGAGCATATTTAATATGCTACCATTTGCATAAGAAAGAAAGGGATATAAGAAGACATCAACATATCTGTTAATATTTGCAAAAAGAAGTACAGGAATAATAAGTTAAACAACAATGAAATTGGATGCACACAAGTGATGAGGGAAGTAGGTATGAGAGAGGTGGGAACATCACTCTTCTGAGTATCTTTCTATTTAGATTTTATTTTGGAACCCTAATAATGTTCTACATGCCCAAACAATAAAATAAGATTAATAAAGATAAGAAAGGGAAAAATAAAACTAAAATAAAGGAAGGCAATTATGTTTCCTAAGGAAAAATAAAGAAAATAAATTTATGAACATAATTCTTAACTGTATACTATATACTGTCTTGGATGATGTGGGGGTATGAGGAACAGACCAGCAAATCTCTTTTTCAGAGGTTTGTTTGCTGGGAATGTAAGTATTTGGAGATAATGTAATTTAAAGAGAATTTCAATGTCCCCTGAATTATGTCATAAGATTAAACAAACAAACCGTGTGCATGTGTGTCTGTGTGTATGTGCACATTCACACAGGCGTGGCATGTATACACATCACAAAAGACGTTGAAATGAGCAAAAATATGTTCTTGGGTGTCTTGTCTAATTCACTCATCAAGGTTATCTCCATATTTATCTTGATCTATTTCACATATCTGTAAGTTGTAGAAAACTGAATGTAATGTGAATAATTCTTGCCCATGGAAATGCAAATTCATGCATTTGTAATATAATGTTGAAAGTCTTTATTACTTGTATATGTCTCTGCTTTTTGAATTCTCTTTTGAACCAACTACAACGTGTTCTTTGTATTAGTCAGGGTTCTCCAGAGGGACAGAACTAATAGGATTTATGTATATATGAAAGGGAGTTTATTAGGGAGAATTGGCTCACATGATCACAAGGCCAAGTTCCACGATAAGCCATCTGCAAGCTGAGGAAGAAACCAGTAGAGGCTCAGTCGAGTTCAAAAGCCACAGAACCTGGGAAGCCTACAGTGTAGACTTCAGTCTACGCCCGAAGGCCCAAGAGCCCCTGGCAAACCACTGTTGTAAGTCTAAGAGTCCAAAGGCCGAAAAACCTGAAGTTTGATGTCCAAGGGCAGGAGGAGGGGAAGGAAGCATCCAGCACGGGAGAAAGAAGAAAACCAGAAGACTCAGCAATCAAGGTTATCCCTCTTTCTTCTGCCTACTTTGAAATTTATACTTTAACATGCTTTTTTAAAGCTTTTTATTGTGAAATAATTTCAAATTCAAGGGTTGGATCAGGTGCTGTGGTTCACGCCTGTAATCCTAGCATTTTGGGAGGCCAAGGTGGGAGGATCGCTTGAGCCCCAGAGTTCAAGATCAGCCTGGACAACATGGCGAAACCCTGTCTCTACAGAAGGTACAAAAAATCAGCCAGGCATGGTAGAGAATCCCCGTAATCCCAGATACCTGTGAGGTTGAGGTGGGAGGATCACCTGAGCCTGGGGGATCAAGGCTGCAGTGAGCCAAGATTCTGCCTCTACACTCCAGCTTAGGTGAGAGAGTGAGACCCTGTCTCAGAAAAAAAAGGTGGGGGGAGGGGCGTTGGAGGAATAAGAAATATTGATACACTATTTATGTTGATTCATTAATTAATATTGTATGCTATTTGCCTTATTAATTGTTCTCTCTTTATATATAAGATTTTTTCCCCAAATCATTTGAGAATGTATTGTATTCAATGTGGTCCTCTATCCGTAAATATTTCATTATGTATTTCCTAAGAACAAGGACACTTTGATGACAATATAGTTATCCATGTCAATAAATTTAAAATTGCTGCACTACTTTATATCACTCATATAATAATTTTTCAATTGATTTGGTAATGTCTTTTGTATAATCCATGACAGGATCAAATATACTCCATATGATTGTCACAGCTATTTTTTCTCTTTTATTTATAAAATGTTTCCACAGCCTTTCTTTGCCATTAATGACATTGACATTTTTGAATATTTTATATCCTTTAATTAGTTCACTTTTAATTGTGCCTCTTCTCTCATTTTTAGTTGTCCTGTGTTTTGTCATGATTAAATTCAGTGTATGTATTCCTGGCCAGAATATTACAAAACAAAGCTGTGTCTTTCATAGGAGACAAACAGTGTCCATCTAGCCCTTATCTGTGATGTTAATTGGTCAAGGTGTTGTCTGATTTTCTCCACGATATAGGTACTGCTTTTTCCCTTGACACACTAAGCAATCTATCTGGAGACAAATACTCTTCTTCTCATCAAAATTTCTCCCTCGGCTTATTATTCATCAATCAATCTTTTTTGAATGAATCTTTACAGTGAAGGTTATAAAATGATAATTTGCCAATCTTATTTCTCCCTTATTAATGAATTAACACTTGGCATTCTATAATAAAAATGTCTCCCTTATAATCCATTACTTATCTATTTATTCATTTATTATCTATCTATCTACCTAACATCTAATTTATCTGTCATCTGTACTATCTGTTATTAGTATCATAAAATCAAATTTGTCCAATTGTTTATAACTAATTTCTCTACTGAATAACTTTGGTGTTGCATGTGATGCCTTAGATTTGGTGACAGGAGCTTCTGTGTACATGAGATACGTGCCTACCATTTTTTGAGCACTTATATTATTTTTGGTATAACAAAATATCTCAGGCTCATTTTATACTTACCCTGCCAAAGATCTGAAAATGCAGTTTCTTCAAAAACCCTGGTTCTTTTTATTCGGGAAAAAGTATTAGAAAACTAGATCTGAGTGCTAGGTTTGCTCATTACTACTGGAAGAATCTGCCCATATGGTAAAAGATACAAGGGAATAAATGTATGTATTATAGATTACTATATATAATTATAGTAATATAGTATACAGTTTATAATATACATAATTATATATAATATAATTTTATTTTAATTATATATTTAATTATATAACTATAACTACATAAATATTTTTATTAACCATATACTATATTAGTAACATAGTTTATTATATATAGCAATATATAGAATTACAGAACTAAAAAGAACCAGGGTTTTTGAAGAAACTGCATTTTCAGATCTATGGCAGGCTAAGTATAAAATGAGCCTGAAATATTTTGTTATACCAGAAATAATATAAGTGCTCAAAAAATCGTAGGCACATATCACATGTACACAAGAGCGCCTGTCACCAAATCTAAGGTATCAGATGCCTTGTCCTACAAGCAAATCTCATCTACATCACCATTTTGACTGGGAATGGTAAATTGCCCAAAATGTAGGACCTTAGTGCATACTTGAATTCTTCTGATACTTGGTACCAAGTATGAATCATGGAAGTTGAAAGTAAATAAAGACACGCCGGAACCATAAAGACAGAAGTCTATGGCCCCTTGCTACTTTGAAGAGCATGGCTTCACATATAGCTTCTTAAATCTTTTAAGCCTCTAATGGCTTTATTGACAAAAAGGAAAGGAGCTAGGTAAAATTAGTCCACGGACTCCAATTTCTGTTTACTTTCATCATTTGTCTCCCGTCCTATTTGACTTTCATATGGAGATCAAATCACACTAATTGTGGTATCTTTTATAATTTATCCAACATGTTCGTTTAGATCATTAGATTATGGATAAGAATTCAACTCTTGTCATCCATTAGCAGAATATTGCCACGAGAAATGAGCAATCAGTTCTGTTAAACAGAGATGTACTTGATTAGTTTGAGATTATTTTTGTTTGCACGTGTAAAAGGTTAATCAACTAAGCTGCAGGTTTGTGTTTTCCTTCCCATGGTTGATAGCTCATTTTCTGGGCCATTTTGCTATAGATAAGTATTTTGTTGGCAGCTATATCTAGCTAAGACACTGCCCATATGTTGCTGTTATATTCACAATTCCCTATCTGTATTATTGTTTTAAGACATTTGGATTTTGGGTATAAGCACATTCCTGATTAAGAAAGAAAATCTTCAAGTTTAAAGTCCCATCATTCATTATACTTTTGCTTTGTTTTATAGAGAAATTTTATATTTTTTCTTCTTAACATTAAGTGATAAGAGAGATACTTAAATTGAAGGTTGTATTCCTGTTTGTCTGTAAAGAAAACACAAATATATTATATATATATATATATATGTAACATATATATGTGTTGTTAATGTCATGCATTAGTGTTATATTTCATTTCAGGCCTACTATTTGTCTCCCAGCATAAATACTGACATCTAGTATCTATTTTTAGGTAACACAAATATTATTATTTTTTGACTTAATCCATTTGTTACCTCGATATATTGTGTGCTACTGAGGTTTGGGTTATGAATGATTCCGTCATCCAGGTAGCGAGCATAGTACCCAATAGTTAAGTTACAGGTTAAGTCCAAAAATAAATGTTTGAGTATTAATTTTGGAGTTTTGAAGGTCATACTTCAGTTTCTTCCTTCATTCTTATCTCAAACTCTCTTAAAGTTTTGTACTTTATGAGTCTCAATTTATATTTTATTTCTATTTAAATTCTCATTTTTAGAGTCACCGTCATTACACCAATACTTGATGTATGCAGTTACATCTCAGGTATTTCAGTATAAAATCATTCTTTTATCAGTTGTCTATGGCCATGATAATGCCATATAGCAAACAACTGTAACACCTCAGTGGCATATAAAAATAAATATTTATATTTGCTCCCAAGACTATGGGTTGTCTGGTCAGTTGTTTTTATCTGAGCTGGGTTTAATTTGGCTCATGGATGCAATTGCTGTCAGCTGTGGTTTGACAGATCTTGTTTGGGCTCAGTCCCATGTTTGGGGGCTTTCCTAGGGCTTTTTATTTTTTCAACTTTTATTTCAGATTCAGGAGGTACATGTGCAGATTTGTTGCCTGGGTATATTGTGTCATGCTTAGGTATGGGTTAGGAAAGATCCCATCACCCAGGTACTGAGTATAGTACCCAATAGTTTTTCAACCTTTGCCTTCCCGCCTCTCTGCACACTGTAGTAGTCCCCAGTTTCTATTTTTGCCATCTTTATGTCCACAAGTACCCAATGTTTAGCTTCCACTTATAAGTAAGAACATGCGGATTTGGTTTTTTGTTCCTGTGTAAATTTGTTTAGGATGATGGCCTCTGGCTCCATCCATGTGACTGCCAAAAACATGATTTCATTCTTTTTTATGGCTGTGTAGTATTTCATGGTGTATATGTACTACATTTTCTTTATCCAGTTTACTATGTATGGGCACCTAGGTTGAATCCATGCTTTCCTATTGTGAATAGTGCCACAATAAACATGTGAGTTCATGTGTCTTTTTGGTAGAATGATTTGTTTTCTTTTGGATATATACCAGTAATGAGATTGCTGGGTCAAATGGTAGTTTTATTTTAAGTTCTTTGAGAAATCCCCTAACTGCTTTTCACAGTGGCTGAACTAATTTACATTCCTACCAACAGTGTCTAGGTATTGCCCTTTCTCTGCAACCCCACCAGCATCTGTTCCTTTTGACTTTTTAATAATAACCATTCTGACTAACATGAGATGGTGTCTCATTGTGGTTTTGATTTGCATTTCTCAAAGTATAAGAATCTTAGAAGAAAAGGCAGGAAAAAATATTCTAGACATCAGCCTTGGGAAAATATTTATGACTAAGTCCTCCAAAGCAATTGCAACAAAAACAAAAATTGACAAGTGGGACCTAATTATACATAAAAGCTTCTGCACAGGAAAAGAAAGTATCAACAGAGTAAACAGACAACCTACAGTAAAGGAGAAAATATTCACAAACTATGCAGCTGACAAGGTCTAATATCTAGAATCCATAAAGAACTTAAACAACTGAACAAGCAAAAACCAAATAACGCCATTAAAAATGGGCTCAAGACATGAACAGACACTTCTCAAAAGAAGACATACAAATGGCCAACAAACATGAAAATGCTGGGGATTTTGAGTTGAATTGGTTCTGCTCTCTATGTCTCATCCCGAGGCAGGCTAGCCTAAGGATATTCTAGCAGAGAAGGCAGTGGAGAAAGAGAGGATGACAGCATGCCAGCCCTCCTTCTAGTATTATCTAGTACCTACTTGTATCAAGTGGGCTACCATTCCATCAGCCATAGCTATTCACGTGGCTGAGCACAGAGTCAATTTGAGTTGGCAACCTCCAAAGGGAGAGGACATAGGAAAGCATGAAAAATCGGTACTATTCGTGAAAATAATTTTTCACAGTCCTAATCATATTTTCCTACAGGATTTTGATTTCTTCTGTTTTACTCAATAGTACCTTTCATATATTAATAGTTTGGATATCTGCCGCCTATAAACGTCATGTTGAAATGTAATCTCCAGTGTTGGAGGTGGGGCCTAGGTGGAGGTATTTGGACCACGGGGGCTGATCCCTCATGTATGGCTTAGTGCACTCCTCATGGTAATGAGTTACAAGATCTGATTGTTCAAAAAAGCCTAGCATCTCCTCCTCTCTCTCTTGCTCCTTCTCTCATCATACAACATGCCTGCTCTCCCTTTGCCTTCCACCATGAGTAAAGCCTTCTTGAGGCCTCACCAGAAGTAGATGCTGGTACCATGCTTCTTGTATAGTCTGCAGAATTACCAGCCAAAAAAATCTCTTTTCTTTGTAAATTCCCCAGCCTCAGGCATTTCTTTATAGCAATGCAAAATGGACTAATACAAGCTATTTGCAGGGAAAAAAATAAAATTATTGAAATTGATTCAGTCAATTAACATATATTCATCAAGCACCTAATAATATGTGCCAGTGTAGAGTGTACATTCTAATGGTGGAACAGGCAAAAAAAAAAAAAAAAAAAGACGTAAATGAGTGAAATATACAGTCAGATACTGTCAGATATTGATAAGTGCTAAAAACATAATTTAAAATGTGATGGGCTTGTTTTCAACATGTGCTCAGGGAAATCCTTATACATAAGAATAAAGAGAGAAACAAGTCATTAATAATATTTGTGTAAATTTCCTTATTTCCTCCTAGGAAGACAGAATAGCACATTCAAAAACAGAAGCATATTGGTGTCTTACAAATACAGCAAGGATGCCATTGTGGCTATTGTGAATACTCAAATTGGCTAGCGGGAGGGGACATGAAATCACACCAGGTACTATATTTGTAAGACAGAATTTTGACTTTAATTCAGAATGAAATGGTAAAGAATGGGGGAACTTAAGCAAAGGAGTGAAGTGATCAGACTTACCTTTGGAAAGGGTTTTTTTCTAACTGCTGTGCTAAGAACAGACTGTAAAGTAAAATAAAAACTGAGGTTTTACTCACTGTAGACTTTGAAAACAGTAATTTCTTGGACAGGTGAGAGAAAAGCTCTGGTTAAATAGGATTTCAACAGAAGAGGAAAATAAAAATTGGAGACAATAGTATTGACAACTCTTTTGAGGAATTCTGTGTAAAGAGAACAGTAGGTGAACAGAATGTGGTATCAAGACAGAGCTTTTACTTGTTTGATTTTTAAGACTGCGAAAATTCTAGCATATTTGCATGCCTATGGAAATGATTCACAAAAAATCAAATAAAACATAATGGAATACTGATGCATATTTGAACATGGATTAACCTCAAAAACAGCATGCTGTGAAAGAAGCCAAATGCAAACAGTCCAATTTATGAGAAATATCCAGAAAATATGACTTGTTGGAGACAAAAATAAGATCAGCAATTGACAGGTAATTGTGTTGGGAATAGGGATTAACTGTAAAAGAGCTCATAGAAATTTTTCAAGGGTGATAGAAATGTTCTAAAATTGATTTGCAGTGATGGTAACATAACTATAAATTTACTAAAAACAGTCAACTATACACTTATCATAAATAAATTTTATTTCAATAAATCATTAAAAAACAAACAAACAAACAACAGCCAGGATTTCTTTGTGTCATACGCTACCAAAAGAACCCTAATAAAGACACCTCTTTTCTGTTGACCCTGTATAACTTAGTCTGCAGATGGGAGATGAGAGTTTCAAATTTGGGATCAGAGTTGTTTTTCTATTTGCCAAGCACAGTGTGCTGTTCTTATATTGTAACCTTAACTTTTTAAAAAAAAATCCTGATTCAACAGGAATAAAAGAAAATGCCACGTTCTAACAACTAAATGTTGGAAGAGTTGCTTAAAAACTGTTTCTTGTGTCCAAAAACTACCCTTCAATTACTCCTCATAAGATTGCAACATTAAGAAAAGCAAGATAATAAACTAGAAGCTGGTGCTGGGTATGTATGTATTGTGAGCAAGAGTCTTCCTCTTCCTACTGCCTCAAGGAAAACTTGTTCACCCACTGCCACAGTTACCTTTCCTGTGCATTAAACACAGGTAATACTAAAACCAGCAAGGAGATAACAGAAGAATATGTGGGAGTACCTGCAACACAGCAAAACCTTTGTTATGTTCTGCTCAAATTAAATAGCATCACACTTTATTATGACTCTAGCCAAATTAACCAAAAAACTGGTTTCTACAATCTTGAGTCCTGTTTTTCTGACATCATTGAAACTTTTCTAACATTTGCTTAAAAATTTAGGATATCAAATTATAAAGATTAATAGTTATAAAAACAAATATAAATACTTTTAGAAATGATTTTAGAGAAATGCAGTACAGAATCCTACAGATCTGTAATACATGAATCCTATAGTTTGCTGATCACAGAATGAGAACATGGACTTTGTTGTACATATGTAGTCTACATTTATTCAAAGGTTGAAAGGAACATTCAGTGTATATTCATGGAAACAGAATGCTTTCTCTAGTCCGAAATTCTCCCTCGACTTCACAGATGATAGTTTTTCAACCCTGTATTATTTTGCATATTTTCATATTTATTGGCACTGTGCTAGAGGGCTGAGTAGGACTGGAATATTGGACCAGTGAAGGGACATTGGAAGAGATGCATCTGCTCAGAGTTCTCTAATTAATTTCATTCACCTGCCAAGAATTCTCATGAATAATAGCAGTAGTAGTGGCACCAATAATGATAATAAATCCCTGAAGATGGATTCACACATGTGAATTGCTTGAAGCTGCTGTTTGCTTTGTATGTTCTATGGGTTCAAGAGTATTCAGAGCTCTGGAGGCTTCTTAGAGTTATACATCAGAGTTTGATATGAGTTAGGACATTCAGACTCCAGAAGACTGGAAGGCACATGGTGAATATGGGTCTTATAAGAAGATATTGTTACAAGAAAGGGGTCCTGAACCAGACCCCAAGAGAGGGTTCTTGGATCTCACACAAGAAAGAATTCAGGGCGAGTCCTTAGAATAAAGTGAAAGCAAGTTTATTAAGAAAGCAAAGGTATACAAGCATGGCTACTCCATAGACAGAGCAGCCCTGAGGGCTGCTGGTTGCCATTTTTATGTTTTTTTCTTGATTATGTGCTAAGCAAGGGGTGGATTATTCATGCCTCCCCTTTTTAGACCTGAATGTTGCTATGGCACTTATAAACTGTCATGCTGCTGGTGAGGGTGTAGTAGTGAGGATGACCAGAAGTCACTCTCTTCGCCATCTTGGTTTTGATGGGTTTCGGCCCACTTTTTTATTGCAAACAGTTTTATCAGCAAGGTCTTTATGACCTGTATCTTGCACTGCCAACCTCCTATCTCATCCTGTGTCTTAGAATGCCTTAACCATCTGGGAATGCAGCCCAGTAGGTCTTAGCCTCATTTTACCCAGCTCCTATTCAAGATGGAGTTGCTTTGGTTCAAATGCCTCTGACAATGTGAGTGCAAAATTAGAATGAAATAAAAACATTTCTTGGGAATTTGCCACAGGATTTAAATTGGTTTTGTTATTGACTCCATTGTCACTTTCTGGTGTCTCCTTACTACCATTGGTGAGTATTCCAATTATTAAAATGTTTAAAGGGAGGAATTATCCCTGTAAAGAAGGTTCAAAAGGCAAATAAACAAAAAAATTTAGGAAACAGATACCAAGGGCCTTCATAAAATCATAAAATCAATCCAGCAAATATCTCACTATTTTGGTGAGTTTTTTACCTGTTTTAGGAAAGGAAGTTCTTTGCTAGATAATGAGGGGTTTGTGCCCTGAGTTTTCTATTTTCTGGAATTCTCTAAGATGCTAGATTTCAAGAAAATGACTCACCAATTCAGCCACCTTTACAGTTGTTGATGTTCATAACAATGTAAAATATGAGATCTTAACTTAGTCAAAAATTGAATCAAATATTATTCATTCTGGAATTAGGATGTTCGTGAATCACGCATCTATAGTGCAAATGTTGAGGCTATCAGATTATATATTCAGCTTTGATGTTCTTCTGTAGTTATATTGACCTAAAATAAAAGTTAAGACATGTTATTTTACAAGGAAAATCTGTGCAAATATCAGACAATAGTGAATTGTTCTGAATATTCTTTATTTGTTCCTATAGTTCCACTCTCTACCCTTCATACTCTGCGAAGATGACCCTGTGGACTGCATCAATTGGGCCCCATTGACTTCTGACTTCCAATGAGAGGCACCAGTAGAAAATAGCTCCATTCATTTTCCTGCTTTCTTTACTGCTTGGATGTAAGTGGCAAGTTTCTGTTTTTCTACCAAAGGCCACAGTTCAGTCAGGCTCCTTTTTCATATATATGTTGCTCTTTCTGGCTAACCACTCTTTGTTTCATTGTTTCTTCAAGCCAAGAATTGGTAATGGTGCCCTGATGTGGCTAATAATGGAATTTTTCAACATTCTTCATCGGTTTCCTCTAACCTAGACCATACTTTTGACACTAGCTCATTCATTTATTCTCTCCTTAATTACCTCTTTGAAAATTTACCTGTTTTCTGCCAGGAAGCTAAAACAGTAATTAGTACCAGGAGTACCAGTTACTCCTGCTAACATCCTGTGTGATGGTTAATACTGAGTGTCAACTTGATTGGATTGAAGGATGCAAAGTATTCATCCTGGTGTTGCCAAAGCAGATTAACATTTGAGTTAGTTGGCTGGGAAAGGCAGACCCACCCTTAATCTGGGTGAGCACAGTCTAATCAGCTGCCAGAGCAACTAGAATATAAGGCAGGCAGAAAAAACAAAAAAAGACTAGACTGGCCTAGTCTCCCAATCTACCTTCTTTCTCCTGTGCTGGATGCTTCCTGCCCTCACTCATCAGACTCCAAGTTCTTAAGTTTTGGGACTCACACTGGCTCACCTTGCTCTTCAGCTTGCAGACGGCATATTGTGGGGCCTTGTGATTGTGTGAGTTTAATACTCCTCAATAAACTCCCCTTCATATATATATATATATATGAATGATATGTGTTTATAGATGATAGATAGATAGATAGATAGATAGATAGATAGATAGATGATAGATAGATAGATATAGATATCTCCTATTAGTTCTGTCTCTGTAGAGAACCCTGACTAATACGTTGGGCAAACTCAAATATTTCAGGTTTGCACATAACTTGCTTACTAGGGGAAATGATCCACTAGTAATTCTTGAATGTGAGGAAAGAATAATAAAAATTATTACTAAGATGACATTGGGAGTTGGTAACACATTAGGAGATACACTGTGCTGATCAAGATATTTAGTTACTCCGGTGACAGTGATATTACAAAGCTTGTAGAGTTCAGTAGGCTGTCATTTCAACCACATCCCAGGCAATTTACATCACTAATATTATGGATTCTGATGCATAGTACACGAAGAGTTTCCATGGTTAAATAAGTTCAGAAGGGCTGCACCAAATTTAAACAGATTAAATTACTAGGCTATGGTTGAAAAACATCAAATTATAATTTTCAAAATATTTTTCAAACAAGTCTTACATGATTGTAGTACAACCTGAAGAATGTCTATTAATTTTAGTCAACTATACTGAACTTATTTTATAAACTTCTCAAAAATTTATTTAACTTTTGCATGAAGAAACCAGTGAAGTGGTAAAGCTGATTGAACTAGTATTTGTGTAACTCAGTAATTTATAACCACTAGAAATTAACATGGGAATGAAATTGTTAAATTACATATAAAACTAGTTAATACTCTATAAGTAATGAAAATGTAACCATAATCTTTGAGGTTATTTCTATCAGGAAAAATCATTTGCATAACTGTCACACAAAAATCTAGAAGTTGACCTATAGTTACATAGAGTATGAACTCTAATTAAGAGTAAATGGCTGAGACAAGCACAAATGCATCTTCCTGAAAAGATGACTACAGTTTAGGTAGGTTTGTTAAACAATGCCCAAGGATGATATGAAAAGAACATACTCCCAGCTGGGCATGGTGGCTCACACCTGTAATCCCAACATTTTGGGAGGCCGAAGAAGGGCAGATCACCTGAGGTCAGGAGTTCGAGACCAGCCTGGCCAACATGATGAAACCCCATCTCTACTAAAAATACAAAAAAATTAGCTGGGTGTGGTGGCATGTGCCTGTACTCCCAGCCACTAAGGAAGCTGAGGCAGAAGAATCGCTTGAACCCACGAGGCGGATGTTGCAATGAGCCTATCACACCACTGTACTCCAGTCTGGGAAACAAGAGTGAAAACACCATAAGAAAAAAGAAAGAAAAAGGAAGGAAGGAAGGAAGGGAGAAAGAAAGAAAGAGAGAAAGAAAGAAAGAAAGAAGGAAAGAAAGAAGGAAAGAAAGAAAGAAAGAAAGAAAGAAAGAAAGAAAGAAAGAAAGAAAGAAAGAAAGGAAGGAAGGAAGGAAGGATAATGCCCTCACTTTGCCTACTTTCCAAGGTGTAAGGTTTTTTCCCTGTAACTATACTAAATGGCAACCATCATTTTTATTTTGATATTTAATCCAGTGTGATTTGCCTTGTATTTTATATTCTCTGTAACCAGTGGCATATGGAGAGGGTTACTGGCATAAATGCATTATTGTTCACTATAAAGTAATAAACATGATTTAGGAGAAGAGTAATGGCTTCCAAAAAATTATATCAGCTTACATGCTTATTTAGGAATACTTTCTAATTCTCATAGTGAAAATTCACATACACACACCTACAGCAGATTTGTTTTAATTATTAAAGCCTCAGAGTAGTATGGTAAAGAATAAAAGGTATAAATTTTTATAAAATCTTCAACTCAGAGCCTCATACCTGAGATTCTGCATTCAAATGAGCCATTGAAAAATAAATTGGCTCTTAGGTGTCAAGAAGAACATTAGAAATTACCTTTATGTGCCATTTTAGAGTTCCACCTGCTCACTAGGAAACAAAATGTCAGGAAATAATGAATCAACATTATACATATTGAAGTTGCAAGATGGGAAATAGGATTCAGAACAAAGGTCTCTGAGGGACAAAACTTACAAATAAATGAATTTTTGACAGAACTCTTCCCTGTGGCATGTCAAACAACCGTTCGCTAAAGATGGTTGTGTTCTAATCTCTGGGACATATGAATCTGTTAAATTACATGGATAAAAGGAATTTAGGCTGCAGATGGAGTTAAGGTTGCTAGTCAGCTGACATTAAAGACATTATTCTGGATTATATGTTTAGTCCTAATTTAATCTCAAGGATTCCTATAACTGGAAGAGGGTGGTGAAAAGAGTCAGACTGATACCATATGAAAAGAGCTTGACCCGCTGTTGCTGATTTTCAAGATGGAAGAAAGAGGTCATGAGTCAAGAAAGGTGGGAGCCCTCTGCAAACTAGAAAGACAAAGAAGTGGCTCATATTCAGAGCCCATAGAAAGGAATACAGCCCTGCTAACACCTTCACTTTAGACCAGTGAGACCTATGTTGGATTTCTAACCTATATAACTGTAAGCTAAATTTGTAGGTTTTATGCCATTCAATATAGGGTAATTTATTACAGCAACAATAGAAAATTAACACACTCCGCCAAACAGTAACCAACTAAATGCAAATAAAATGAGATAGCATTTTTATCAAGTTTGTAAAAACTTGAAAGACTAACAATACTCATTGTTGAAAGAAACGTGGGGAAGGACAACTTTATGTTCCCATGTTATAATATTTTCTTGTGAGTGTAATTTGATATACCATTTGGGAATATGTGTATTTCAGTGAGAAGCTAAGCACCACACATATAGTAGCTCCTGTTCCATCACAGTGTCTACAGGACAATATACAAAAATGGCTGGTCTCACTACCTTTCCTCTTGTTTTCAAAAGGGGAAAAAAGTCCTTGTAACACCAATAGAACTTTCCACTTGCATTTAAATTCCATTTACCTCACTCTCAGGAGGGCTTTGTCCCTTCAGTTCTTTGCTGTGCTTCCTGTGCTATCATTCTCTCCCTCTCTACTGATATCATCCTCATCCATGTCAAAATCTTTTACAATTTTGCCTGTCTTAAAAAATTCTTTTTTTACACTACTGTTGCTCTTTTCTTAGCTCAAATTTGCTTCTCCTCAACAAAACCCTTCACAAAATAATTTTCTAGCCTGATATTTCAGCTTCTTTACCTCTCATTCACCATTTTTTAAAATTCATTTAATTTTGAAGTTTTAAAATATAATTTAAAAATTATTTAATATATACATATAATTTTATGTAACTGCATAAATATAATCATATACTTGGTTTATTTCCCCCGTAAGTGTTCTTTTCCTGGATTCTTTCCCCTTGTCTCTTTCATCCACATTAGCTCATTAAAAAAGAAAGCACAACTGTGCCTGTGGGTCTATGTGTGTATATGTACGTATATATACACACACATATACTTTATATATAAATATATATTTGCTGTATTTGCTGTAGACTAAATTTCCAGGAATAGGATTGTGATGGAAGGTATTGAAGATATATGCATTTTTTCTTTTTTTTTTTTTAATTATACTTTAAGTTCTAGGGTACATGTGCACAAACCTCTGCAGACTTAAATGTCCCTGTCTGACAGCTTTGAAGAGAGTAGTGGTTCTCCCAGCACGTAGTTTGAGATCTGAGAACGGACAGACTGCCTCCTCAAGTGGGTCCCTGACCCCCAGTAGCCTAACTGGGAGGCACCCCCCAGTAGGGGCAGACTGACACCTCACATGGCCGGGTGCCCCTCAGAGAAAAAGCTTCCAGAGGAATGATCAGGCAGCAACATTTGCTCTTCAGCAATATTTGCTGTTCTGCAGCCTCTGCCGCTGATACCCAGGCAAACAGGGTCTGGAGTGGACCTCCAGCAAACTCCAACAGACCTGCAGCTGAGGGTCTTGACTGGTAGAAGGAAAACTAACAGAAAGGACATCCACACCAAAACCCCATCTGTACGTCACCATCATCAAAGACCAAAGGTACATAAAAACCACAAAGATGTGGATAAAACAGAGCAGAAAAGCTGAAAATTCTAAAAATCAGAGCACCTCTCCCTTTCCAAAGGAATGCAGCTCCTCACCAGCAATGGAACAAAGCTGGACAGAGCATGACTTTGACAAGTTGAGGGAAGATATACGCATTTTTTTGTAGACATTTCTAGATTACTTCCTGAAGAGTCTATGATACTGTATTTCCACTAGCAACATATGAGCCCTTTCCCACACATCACTTTCAGGAAAAGGTGACATAGCACTTGTCGATTTTTACTAGTCTGATGGATACAAAGATTTATACAACTATTTTTCCTTTCACATTTTCTTGAGTAGGGTGAACATTTTTTTTCATACATTTATTTTTCAAATATTTGTTGTTCTAAAGAGTTATTTCATTTTATGTTTTGCCCACTTTTATTTGTCAACTTGGTGCTTTGTCAATTATAGATATTAATACATTATCTTCTGTATTACATTTTTCTAGCTTTATTGGTAGTCTAATGGTTTTGTAATTGACTCTTGTACACATTAACAATTTTTATTATAGTTGAATATATCTAACTTTACCTTTGTAGGATTAAGAGTAAACTTGTAACCTTAAAATTTAGAGATTTCAAATTTAGCTAAGGTTTCCCCTTCCCACAGCCATTGGTACCATAAAATTTTATGAAATGTCCTATTTATTTTCTTCCTGAATTGACCTATCAAGAATACCATATATTGTGTTGTCATAAATTCAAGAATTTATTTATAGATTCTTCATTCTATTCCTCTGGACTACTTATTTATTTTGAGACACAGAGTAAATGATTTGATTGCATAGATTCATGAGAATAGTATGATGTGATATTTAGTTAGATTAGTTCCCTTCTCACTACTCTTTTTTATTTATTTCTTGGTTAGTCTCCGGTGTTCTTCCATAGAAATGTAAACATAATTTTATCCATTCAGATTCCATTAATATGCCTTTTAGGATTGTAATTGGAATGGCAACACATTTCTTGTTACTTTAGAAAGAATTGATATTTTTGCTAGCTAAAGTCTTCTCATTCAGAATTTGTTATTTCTTCCTATTGTCCATATTATCTATACATTTACATATGTATGTATTATCTGAATAGAATGATGATATTGAAAGATATATATGAAAGAATAGTCTCTTTCATAGAGTTCCTGGGCCATTTAATATTATCCAAAAGTGTTAATATTTCTCAAGAATGCTATAGTTTTGTTGCTATTCAAATGGTATATTATTTCACATTTCCATTTTAGATATTTTTTCACTGAATAGAGAGAGAGAGATACTATTGGTTTATGAATATTTATATTGAATCTAGCCACTAACCAAGGTTTCATTAATTTTTATTGTTTCTTGTTTCTATCACTCAAGTTTTTTATGCATATTATTAGCAAAAAAAAAAAAGAAGAAATGTTGCTATTGCAATTTTTCTGGTGATTACAATAGGAATTTACTATTTTAAGTAATAAAATGCCTTACTGCATTTTGTAAAATATCTTGGTAAGCAGTAACAATGAGAGATCTCTGCCAAGTTTCTGGCTTTATTTTGCACAGCTTTTGAATTTCAACAGGTAGCACAGTATTTGCTATTGATTTGGGATAACAATCAATTATCATATTTATTTAAGAAATGTTTATTATGATTAAATTTTTATAGGAATGACTACATTTTGTGTTACCTTTTCAACAGTATCTGATATCATTTTCTTTAATTTGTTTATATTAATTTTTTATTATATGTTACTTCCTGACACTAAACTGTCCTTGTTTCCTGGTTTAAAGCTTTATTTTCTCATAGCATTATTCTTCTAACATCATGCTGAATTCCTTTTAGTAAGATTGAAATTATGGTTTTTGCATTCCTATTTTTAAAGGGTTTCTTAACTATCCTTCAGTGAGTTTTATTGTTTAAAATTGTTTCAAATTATTTATCCATCACCACAATCCTATAAATTAGTATATAGATTTTTTTTTTGAGCTACTTCTAATCAAGTTTTGTTAATACTGTCTGGCAGTTTTATCTCTTATGGCCAAGAGTTATTTAAGTAATATTAGAATTAGTGGATCTTTGGTCTTGATGTTATTTTTACTGATAGGACTTCAACAGATTGTTTTTAAAGATAAATAGTCAATTAGACATTTGATTTATTTAAGGTTAATTTGGTTAATTTTATTCTTTCAGAAAATGATCCATTTCCTCTGGCAAGCATTCATTCATTTTTCTCTCACCAAAAAATTGCATGTAGAATTATCTTATAATTATTTAATCACACCAATATCTCTTGCTTTTTGTTTTCTAAGCGTGTTTATTTTTGCCTTAATCTTTTATATTTTAATCAGGCTTATGCTTTTTAAAAGTGTATTTATCAATTTAAACTCCTGGTGTTTAGATTTCTTTATCCTTCCCATTATTTCTGCTTGCCCTCCAATTCATTATTACCAATTTATGTAATTGGTTGACAGCTGAACAATAATTAATCAATTCCTTCATCAAGATGATGAGCATTTTAACATAACAAAGCACTCACATACTTTAAAATAGTAGGGAGAATGATGAATGTGAGAAAGCAAGCTGTGATGAGTGGTGTAGATAGTGCACTGCGTGGTGGAATGAGTTGAAGGCAGGTGAGATGTAGAGAAGCCAGACTATGCAAATACATATAAATTATCAAGGATATTTAATTCATGCTAATAGCAAGGGGAAACCTATTAACGATTTCAAGCAGAAAATGGCATGATCCTATTTGTATTTCAAAAATATTTTTATTGATATGTGGGATATAGTTTTAACCTGTTGCAGGACTTCATGAAAATATAAGACTTCCTGGAAACCAGCCAAAATGTGATGATTTAACTAGTATGAAAGCTATGAAGATAGAAATGAGGTAATAGTTTTGAAAGTTATATTAAAAGTAAAACAAATACCACATATTTTGTGTACATATGTAGTTTAACAGAGAGAGAGATTCCAATAACAACTTTGAAATCTCTGGTTTCTGTGAAAGGATAGTGGTGGCTTCATTCTTGGAGAGGAAAGAGCTGGAAGACAAGGACAGAGAAGGAGTATCACTCACTGTTTATGATCATGTTGAGTTTCCAATCCCCTTATTATAACCAACTAGAAAAAAAGTAAGTAAAGCAGTTTGACATATGGATTTGGGTCTCACAGAAAAAAATCTGACTTGGAAATACACATTTGTGAAACATTATCACTAATGTTATCAATATGTATAATAATGAAAAGTTAAAATTAGATTGACAATTAATAGGAAATCAGTCAAATAAAAGATGATTATTCATGGAAACCATTTAGAATTATGATGGAAATCTGCATTTAATAACAAATTACTTTGCTGACATATTATTATCATTTGAAATAGTAAATTATGGAATAGTATGATCTGAAGCTTTATAGTATTTCCTTATTTACAAACATTAGTTTTTAAATGGATATACAGAATTACATTCACTTGTAAGTCTTAATTAGCATTATTTGAATGACAAGGTATGATTATACTCCTTTGTATAATTAAGGTTCCTTCAAGCATTAGAAAAGTTGATTGCATTGGTTCAGACTCTCCTTGCAACTTAACTTTATTAAATTTCCAGTTTGACCAATGGAGGCAGTATATTCTGTACTAAATGCATTAGGATTATTTTTTCAATTTGACTCCGCTATCTACCCACTCTACAGTTATGGCATTCTTCTTAATCTCTATAAGCTTTCATTTTTTTCATTTGTGGAGTAAGGATTAACTAACTTTAAAATATAGTAAAATATTGGGACATTTAGAATGTGATAGATAATCCCAAAACCAGAATAAACGTGATAGTGTTTTATTCTAGAGAAATGGAAACTGAACTTTAAAAGAAACTTAACACTAGTAAGTGATGAGACTGGAACTTGAATACAAGTCTCCTAAATCTTGTCTGGCACAGTAGCTGCTTTCTGAAGCTAATCAAAGTGATGCCCTATGTCCTTTCACCTTCACTGGCCCCATCCAAAGCCCTGGGAGTGGTCAAGCAGTGGGTCCACATAATAATGTTATTTATACATTTTGTGAAAGTATCTTAACTGCAAACATTTTATAATGCTAGGTTTTTTTTTCAACTTTGGCTATCACTCCATTACATTTTCCATGATGTTAGGTGTCAAGTGCCTTTGGAATGGTCAGGGACATTTTTGGCAATAAGCTAAGGGGTCATCAAGTTGGAAGTACATTTAGTTGGGCTCCAGAAATATATCGATATGATTTGCAGTCCCCTCTATGAGTAGTTACTGTGGCCATTTGGAAGCAGGAATGGCTTCAGATAATAAACTAATGACCTCTTTTTTTATTCATCACTTATTTAAAATTGTGCGTTTTTTTTCTTCAAAATTATACTGCAAATCATTTCAGGCTCTACAAAACCTGTCTAGTATTCTTTGTTCTACACTGTGTTAAAAATAGCTTCAGTGAGGTCCTTCTCCTTATCTGTTCTTAAATCTGACAAATTAGATATAGAAAACAATCCCTTAATTATTATATATTGGATAACCCTATTTTTACATTACTATCCTAAGCATCGTGGCTACAAAGAGGAATTCAACAAGATTCCTTCCTTTAAGATATCCAAATCTGAGAGAAAGAGATTTTAAAATAAAATAAAGCAATATAACATGATGGATGCTCCAACTGCAATGATATGATCAAAAGTCTATAGGAGCAACATAAAAGGAAGCAGCAAATCTGCCCCAAAAGTTGTGGATGATTCAGAGTGAATGTCATATAAATTGAGGCAGAATAGGAGCCAAAGCCATTTAAGACAGAAAACAGTATTACCCAAGGCATGAAAGAATTATAAATAGGTGCTTTAAACACTGTTTAGGGAAATGGCTGAAAGTTTATAGATTTCTTTCATGAATTAGCTGGTTTATGTTTATTTGTGGTATGTACTAGACCAGACATTGATTCATTATACAATTATGATAAAATCTATTTTATGATCAACAAGGGTATCTAAGGTACTTGCATCTCTTTAAAAGAGAAATAAGAAGTATATATACAGTACAGGGAGGGGAAAATAAGCTTGTGTTTCTGAACTGTTTCAGTTCAATAATTAAAGGCAATCTCAATACCTGTCTTTGGAGAACCAACCTCTCTAGAAAAAAAGACTATTGTTTCCTGTACCATTGAAATATAATTTCCAGTTTTCAGGAAACTCAATTGAAATAACTGTAGATTCTATACTTGGCTAATCAAGAAATGTCATACTGAAACAATTTTATGTATTTATTTTGTAACATAAACCAACACGATGTACTTTGCAAATGATATTATGATTTAATTTTAGAAAATCATATTATCTCTTAATAATGAATTTTGTCATCTGCTTATGTCACACCTGGAGGCCTACTAGTATTAAAGGTTATATGTTTAAAGTAAGTATTTGAAAACAAAGTCATTTGAAAATGATTTTATCTTCATTTATGATTATCATAATTGCATACAACTGATGTTTCTGCATCATTTACATAATTGTGAACAAGTGACATATTTCTATATTTCATTTGAAATACATTCTATTTTTCTATTCTCTAAGTAAATATTTCAATACAAAATTCTTCTTCTATGTCTGTCTATGATGAGATATCAGAAATAGTGGTTATGAACATGGAAACTGTTTTTTCTAAATCTTGAGCTTCTAAGCATCGTCAGATTTTCAGTGGCACTACAACAAACATACAACCTGAATTGCATTTTTTATATATACCTACTTTTTATGTTGACTTTGTAGCCTTATTTTATGCCAAAACCATTTTATCTATATAAACCTGAATTCTATACCATCATAAATGGTGTAGCTTTTCACAGCAGTGCACTTCTGAGTATTCTATCATCTTTGAAATAGTTACTTTACAAATTAAATGTTTGATATGGTAACTTTAGCTGACTCATGAATGAATTCATGCAAAATTATTTTAAATTCAAAGTGCGACTGATTTTTGAAATCCATTTTGGAGATATAAAGCACTATAAAATTTTAAGATAGAGAATCAAGTGTTTCTGCTCTAAGAACTTCCTTAAACACTGTCACATAAGCTGAACATTGTATCACCAAATTTATTGGGCTCTATTAATATGGTAGAGAACTGATACTGAAGTAGATATAGTCACCATACTGTGGATTCTCATTAGACAATGAATCCAGGCATATGTATTTTTCCAAGTTAAATTTCTTTCTTCTTTTTTTTTCTTTTTGAGACAGAGTCTCACTCTGTTGCCCAGGCTGGAGTGCAGTGGCGCGATCTCGGCTCACTGCAAGCTCTGCCTCCCGGGTTCACACCATTCTCCTGCCTCAGCCTCCTCAGTAGCTGGGACTACAGGTGCCTGCCACCACGCCCAGCTAATTTTTTGTATTTTTAGTAGAGACGGGGTTTCACCGTGTTAGCCAGGATGGTCTCGATCTCCTGACCTGGTGATCCACCTGCCTCAGCCTCCCAAAGTGCTAGGATTACAGGCGTGAGCCACTGTGCCCAGCCAGAACTATATTTCTTATATAGTATAACTACACTGAATTTTTTCATGCTATTAAAACATTAGGCTGAATTAAATAAAACACATTTTTCCCCAAATAGTTTTTAAGATAAAAATATGAGCCAGGTGCAGTGGCACACACCTGTAATCCCAGCACTTTGAGAGGCCGAGGCGGGTGGATCACTTGAGGTCAGAAGTTTGAGACGAGCTTGGCCAACATGGTGAAACCCCATATCTACTAAAAATACAAAAATTAGCCGGGTGTGGTGGCACGTGCCTGTAGTCCCAGCTACTCAGGAGGCTGAGGCAGGAGAACCAGTTGAACCCGGGAGGTGGAGGTTGCAGTGAGCCGTGATTGGTTCAGTATTATCCTGGATATGCCTGTGAGGGTGTATGAGTTCATTCTTATGCTGCTATGAAGAAATACTCAAGACTGGGTACTTTATAAAGAAAAGAGGTTTAATTGACTCACAGTTCTGCATGGCTGGGGAGGTCTTGGGAACCTTACAATCATGGCAGAAGGCACCTCTTCACAGGGTGGCAGGAGAGAGAATGAGTGCCAGCAGGAGAAATGCCAGATGCTTATAAAACCATCAGATCTCGTGGGACTCACTCACTATCATGAGAACAGCATGTGGGAAACCGCCCCCATGATCTGATTACCTCCACCTAATCCTGCCCTTGACATGTGGGGATAACCATTCAAGATGAAATTTTGGGTAGGGACAGAGCCAAACCATATCAGAGGGTATTCCTGGGTGAGAACACATTGGAATCAGTAGACTGAGTAAAGAATTGCCCTTCCTAATGTGGGTGGGCCTCATTCCACCAACTTAAGGCCTGAATAGAACCAAAAAGCAAAGTAAAAGAGAATTTGCCCTCTCTGCCTGACTACAGAGCTGGAACATCAGTCCTCTGCCTTCACACTAGGACTCAGACTAAAACTTACACTATCAACTCTCCTAGGTTTCAGGTGTTCAGACTCAGACTGGAGCTCTACCATTGGCTCTCCTGGGTCTCCGTTTTGCCAAATGGAGATCCTGGGATTCTGGGAGAGATGAGATTTTGTGTAACCTGTCTTAGCTTCCTTGGATTTGGGGCCTTAACAATACATGGTAATAAATCTTGTATTTGCTTGCCTTTATCTTTTCTGTATGCTTATCTCTCAGAAGGCTTACCTAATAAGTTGTCTAGTCCAGTTCAAAAAAGTTTATTTATATTTCAGTTGAGCATTATTGGTGCAATTATTAGTTAACTTAAAAAAAATCATAAGCTATAAGTTTAGAAAGAGGAAAGGAGGCTTTATTTCTTATAAAGGGCTACAGCCTGCATAGTGGCCATTCCACAGGTTGGAAAACATACCTTTAGCCAAGACCAGAGACACAGCCCTTGGAAGGAGAAGGTGTTAGGGTAGAAGCTATATGCTGAACAGGTTGGCCAAACATGCATATTCAATAGGGTACAGGAGGAGCTATGTATATTCATAAAGGTGGTCCTGACACATGCTTATTGAACAAACCTGCATGTAACATATGACCCCTGTTCATTTTAGGTTAGAGACTCAGCTCTTAGATGTATTAGCCCCTATATTTTAAAAGGTATTTTTAGGACACAAAGACATGCAAGTGCATAGCCTGTGTAAACCAGCCAGAACTAGCCCATGGTTGATGGTCTCCTTTCCAGGGGAAAGTTATTGATATCAATCTCTTATCCAGTCAGAGCTGTAGTTATGGCTGGTAGAACAGGGGTTTTGTTAGTGTCTGCCAGTGGATGTGCTGCATTTGTTTCAATATTGCTTATCTTGAGGCCAGTGCTTGTTTTGCGGTTAGAAAAAAAAAAAAAATCTTGTGGCAGTTACAACATAGTTTATTCTTTAAGTGTAGGGGTAGGTGACTTAACTCTTGCCGGGCATGGCCTTAGGTCCTATTTATAATTTGGTATCTTATTGTTACAAAGAGTCTGCTTTGTCAGTCTTATAATTTCTATTTTAACATTAAAGCTCCTCACCTGTTGTGTCTAAACCACAAAAGGGAGAGGGTATAGCGAGGCCTGTTTGACCTCCTGTCCTGTTATGGCCAAAAACTCAGTTTAAAGGTTTGTTCTGGGGTTTCCTTGGTCAAGAGGTTGTCCATTTGTTCAGTGAGTAGGTGGGGGGCAGCCTTAGATTTTATGTTTAATTTGCATGCTACTGTAGGTGAATAAACCATGGAGTTTTAAGAATACTGTGTATGAATAAGCCTAAGTCTCAGAAAATGATGACAATTCACTCCGGATGATTTAAATTAAAAAGATCTAGCAGAACATGCCATTTCTTCCCACATTCTACTGGTCAAGTCAGGTTACACAGCAAAACCTGAAATGAATAGTGTCTGAAAATATACTCTACCATTGGGGAAATGTGTCAAGGGTAAAGAGGAAAATATAAATAAGGATGCAAATGACTACAAACAGTGCCCACCTATTTTTTCTATGTACAATTATAAACAAGTCAATGACTTGTAAATATGAGCTGACGCCTGTTGCCAAGAGTTTCTTTCTGGCACATGTACCAAGAATTGAAACTGTTTGACTGTCATGTGTATATTTCAACATCACAAAGTAGTGTTGATTTGTTTTCCAGAATGGTTTTACCAATATACATCTTTTATGTCTGCCTGGAGTTTTTGTCAAACATCAGGGCAAAAATGACATGCTATTTCTTATTTTACTTGAATTTTCCATGAGTATGTATTCAGGTTAATCATTTTTTTTCAAATACATATTGCCCTTCTGACAAATTGATTGAAAATCAAATATGCTAGAAAGTAAAGAAGTTTCTTCAAAGAATGAAAAAAATAAGGCTTTATAAGCAATTTTAAACAGCTGACTATATTGTTGGCATCTAGTTTTATACATTTTGTAAATAATCAAACCCTTCCTAATGGTAAAAGAGTGGAGGCTCTGAGTAATTTGGCTATATCATTCTCGAGGAAAAAAAAATCAGGCACTGAATTTGCTTATTGCCTGGTAGTAGTTGATATTTCATCCCTCATTGATTCATCCCCAAAATACTCATTGAGCTCCTACTATGTGCCCATCAAGTTCTAACTGCTAAAAAAACAGCAGTGAACAAGTAAATAACACAACCAAGCAGGATAACTTAAAGCCAAATAGATTTTAACATATAGTATGTAGAGGTGATAACTATTCTGGAAAAAAGATCTAAAAAAAGGAGATAAGGATTTTGGGGTTAGAGATGGGAGTAGAGACTCACAAATTAAATAGGCTGTCAGGGACAGCCTGATGACCTCAATGAAACCCTTGAAGAAGGTGAAGGGGTGAACAATTTAAAGATATGAAGAAAGAACTTTTCAAAAGTAGAAACAGTGCGCGGACCCTGAGGTGTAAATGTACCTGGTGTGGTCAAAGAATAGTAGGGTTGGAGCACAGGGGTAGAAGAGAAGAACCGTAGATGATGAGATTAAGGATATAATGATGATTAGATTCCAGTGAAGTATTTAATCTGGGTCATACTCATAGGCTGAGTGAGATGGGAAGACTTTGGAACATTTTCAGCAAAGGAGTGAACTTATTTGATTTAAATGTTAACAGCATCTTTCTGGCTGTTGAGACAGACTATAGAATTACAAGGGTAGAAGCAAAAAGACCAGTTAGAATCATATTATGATAATGCAGGCGCATGACGAAGATGGTATGGACTAGTGGCAACAGTGGTGGTGGTGAGGAGTGGTCAAATAATAAAAATATTCTGGAGGGAAAACCAACCTGATTTTCTAATGGCTTGAATATAAGGCATGATAAGTACGAAGAAGCTAAAGGATAATGCTATGTGTTTCTGCCTGAGCAAATGCAATAACAGAATTGTCTATAATGAATAAAGGAAATGTTGAAAGAGAAGGACATTTAGGTAGAGATACTATGAGTTTGTTTTTATGTATTATAATTAAAATATCTGTTGAATATTTAGATAAAGATACAGTCGAGAGTTGGTTATATGCCATTTGAATTTTAGGGTACCATCCAGGATTGAGTTAAATAGAAAAGGGTTTCAAGGACTCCACCATGAAGCATTTTAAGAGGTTCAGAAGAGGAACTGAGAAAGAAAAAAGGGATGCAATAGCTAGTGAGATAATGGGACATTCATTAAATTTTACTGAGACTTTTTAAGATTGTTGAAAGGCCAAGTAGTGATGTCATGGTTAAAATAATCTAATTTCCAGTTGCTTTCAGAATCAGTGGTTTATTATTTATCCTAAGAGTCCAGAAAACTCTCTCCCCCCTTATAGACAACTTTATCCTACCTAATTATGTATTATACTTGCATCTCTTCTACTTCATCCTTCTCTTCCACTTCCTCTGTCACTACTCAGTAAAGTGATGCCTTTCTGTCTTTTGTTTATCATGCCTTTTTCCAGCTCTGACAATTTCTTTCAAAAAGTTATTCATTTGCGCTTATCATAAGGTAGCCAATGTTAATAACTTCTTTAAAGCAATTCTAGAGTTCTTTTTATTTACACAGGAACATACACACCACAGCAGCACGCATTTAATTCCATACTTTATTTTTAATCTACTAGTTTAGGTTTCCTAAAGACAATTTGCCTCTCCAGCATGATAGAAAGGACCACTGCTTTGCTTTGCCTTAAGAAAATATAGTAACATTACTTTGAATTAAATGAAATCTCGTTGCCTCACTGCTCATCCACGGCCTGCACATGAGCTTCACATGTGTAATTTTAGTGTGTGGCTTTTCACAATTTATTATATAGATAAATGGCCTTGAGTTCCTGT
Source organism: Pan paniscus (assembly GCF_029289425.2). Lineage (NCBI taxonomy): Eukaryota > Metazoa > Chordata > Mammalia > Primates > Hominidae > Pan > Pan paniscus. Next base: position 44,152,561 of record NC_073252.2, read on the forward strand.
TTACTATTACTGTTTAGCCCCAAGAGCTGACAAAACGATGACCATTTGTTCACCTTCAATCTCCAATCTTTCTCTCATTTTATTTCCCTCCTCAACGCTACTCTTACATTCAATATAGGAATTGGATTTTATTTCCCTCCACAACTCTACTCTTATACTCAATATTCAAACATATTTTATTAGGGATACCCCATTATTAAAGTCTAAAATTAGTAAAGTAGAGGTAAAAATGTATTTTCAGTAATTTTTATATAAAATTTTAAAAATACTAGCATACATATCATGTTATTGCTTAGATATTTAAGCGGACCAAGATTTCTCAGTCTTTTGGCCCAGGGACATAGACACACTCATTTATTTTCCTCAGTCACTTACTATGAGATTCTATGAGACTAGAATTCTTTATCAGAACATAATCTGTTACCTGAATTTGAGAGAATCACGATCAGTTACCTTGTCCTCTGTTTTTTCCCCTAAGTTTTAATTCAAGGATAACGATCAAAGTGCAGGTGGTTTCCTGTAGATTAATGATCATTCAGGAGAAATCCGTGTCCCTGGGACAAATGTCTAATCATTAATCCTATAGAAATGTAAGATACATAACACATTATCATCACCATCAACGGGCAATTCTTTTTTCGCTCAAGTAATTGCTTACTTTATTTCAAGCTGATGAAAGCTCTAAGGTGGACATTTTGTAGGCAGACGAGCTCTATTAATTTACTAACCAAAGAAATATCAGATAAGAAAAAAAAATCCTGACCAGTGAGTTGTATAAATTTGACTCAAAGGAAAGGAGTTTTAAATTCAGGTAAGTACACTGTTGAAGGAGAGCATGTTAAATGTTCTCCATTGCCTGCCAGTCTTGTATGTTTGGGTCGCTGCTTATTTTTTAATGAATGTGTTGTTAGTCAAAAAATATTTTGATTCTTTATTAGATTTTATCAGATTAACTATATCTAATTTATAATGCCCTAAAATGGCCAGTTTACTTTGGGAATAAGCTTAGGTCAACTTTACAAGGAACAGGCCCTTTTTCTGGGTGGCTGGTCAGTTGATGTCCTGAAATTAGAAGTGAAATCAAACTTTCACATCATAACACAAATATGTTCAAATAAAAATATAAGGGTACATGTGGAAAACTACTCCATGCTTTCTTTTATCCACCATGCAGCTACTGAATACCTAGTAAGTTCTAGGCACTCTTCTAGACACAGGGAAGATGGCTGTGAAAAAGAAAGTCACTCATGTCCTCTGCTGTGTACATCATTGTTAAAAACAATGGCTTAAATAATAAACACATTAATAACGTAGAAAACACTGCAAGGGAATGAAAAGTTCCATATGTCAAATCAAAGTGCCATGTATAAAACCAAATCAGGAAGTGATTTATGGTGGAGTGCAATCCTAGATAGGTGGATGAGAAAGGGTTTTCTGAGATGACGTTTGAGTATTCCTAAAGGATGTGAATGAGCAGGCCATGTAAAGGTATGAAGTAAAAGGTTGCAGGAAGATGGAGCAGCAAGTACAAAAGCCCTAAGATGAATATTTGGCATAGTCAATGAATAAAAAAAAAAGTTAGCCAGTTGGAGCAGAGTAAGCAAGGGGAGCGTGTTGGAGACGACTTTGGATGGACAGACTGTGGAAGATTATTTAAACCCTTGGACACCACAGTAAGAGTTTTATTCTTCTTCTGTGTCTTATGGGGAGCCATTAGAGAGTTTTCTGTAGGGTACAACAGAAAATCTTTTTAAAAAATATTTTTCTGGCTGCTGACAAAGATTGTCTCCTTGTCTAAACTCTAGTCAGGCTCCTCTGAGTCCTCTTCTTGAGTAAGCCTCAACCTTGGCCTATTAAACTACAGACTCTCAGCACAAATGATTTTGTCCACACCTTGCCTCCCCCAACCCACACACACATACACACACACTAAGAGACATGAACAAACACAAGCACAATTTCTGGTAGTTCAAGATATGTCCTTAGGAAGGCAAAGTGAGCTCCCTTAAGCACCCTGTGGGAAAACTAAGTTTGCTAAAAGAATATAAAGTTTGTTCCAGCTAACACCTGAAGACAGGGTCCTTGTCTCAGCGTCTGTGGAAGAGCAGCAGCCTAACTCTACAATAAAGAGCCAGTTCCCAAATGCACGTGGCCTAATCACATTGGTGAACCCCTGCTTTTTGCTTTTTTAAAATTCCCATTTTCGGCCAGGCGTGGTGGCTCAGGCTTGTAATCCCAGCACTTTGGGAGACTGAGGCGGGTGGATCACAGGTCAGGAGATGGAGACCATCCTGGCTAACGCGGTGAAACCCGTCTCTACTAAAAATACAAAAAAAGTAGCCGGGCGTGGTGTCCGACGCCTGTAGTCCCAGCTATTTGGGAGGCTGAAGCAGGAGAATCACTTCAACCCGGGAGGCAGAGGTTGCAGTAAGCCGAGATCGCACCACTGCACTCCAGCCTGGGCGACAGAGCAGGACTCTGTCCCAAAAATAAATAAATAAATTAATTAATTAATTAATTAATTAAATTAAAAATAAAAATACCATTTTCCTGACGCTGCTCAGGCCCCAGCAGAGACATTGCTATTGCTGTTCCCTATTCCCTCATTCTTCCTTTAAAATGTCTAGTCATTTTTGCACAAATCCAAGTTGAGTTCAGCTTATGCTGTACTCTCTTCCTTGTTGCAATAGTAATTACTGCATAAATCTATCCTTACCACCTTAGTGTCTGGCTCTGTTTATCTTTGACATTGTTTGAAGGACAAAATAACTGTAAGGTAGTAAGCATTGAATTAGACACAACAAGAAGCTGATGAGGTAGTCTAAGAAAGACTGATAAAAGTTATAATAGTACAAGTGGTGGAAAGGCTCTAGATCTTGATGTATGTTGAAAAAATGGACAGAATTTGATGATAAATTGGATAAGAAAAAAGTTCGTGCTTTTATTTTTTACATATTTTTATTGTCCATAGAATTTTTGCACTGAATAGAAAATATTACTTTTAATTTTGTTAAAGCATAATTTACATGACTTTTTTTTTCCTTTTTTTTTTAAGACAGAATCTTGCCCTGTCACCAGGCTGGAGTGCACCGGCATGATCTCGACTCACTGCAACCTCCGACTCCCTGGTTCAAGCGATTCTCCTGTCTCAGCCTCCAGAGCAGCTGAGATTACAGGCATACACCACCACCCCCAACTAATTTTTGTATTTTTGGTAGAGACAGGGTTTCACCATGTTGGACAAGATGGCCTCAATATCCTGACCTCGTGATCTGCCCACCTCGGCCACCCAAAGTGCTGGGATTACAGGCATGAGCCACCACGCCTGGCTTACATGACATTTTAATAAATAAATTTATAACCCACATTCTATTTTTTTTTAAGACAGTCTCTGTTGCATAGGCTGGAGTGTAATGGCGTGGTCTAGGGGCTCACTGCAACCTCTGCCTCCCCGGTGCAAGTGATTCTCCTGCCTCAGTCTCCAGAGTAGCCAGGACTACAGGCGCCCGCCACCATGCCCTGCTAATTTTTTTGTATTTTTTGTAGCGACGGGGGTTTTACCATGTTGGTCAGGGTGGTCTCAAACTCCTGACCTCAAGGGATCCACCTGCCTTGGCCTCTCAAACTTCTGGGATTATGGACATGAACCATTGCGCCCAGCCTTGTAACCCACATTCTTAGAAACATTTCTATCACCCTTATATGTTCCTTTGTGCTCCTTGTCTTCCCCAGCTCCCACCCCAAACAAGTAGACAACCACTTTTCTAATTTCTTTCACTATTTATTAGGTTTACCTCTCTTAGAACTTCATATGAATTGAATCATAAAGTAGATACTCTTTTATATGTTTTTTTCATTGAGCATAATGTTTTTGAGATTCATCCATGCTGTTTTATGTTTTAGTAGTATATTTGATTTTATTGCTGAGTGTTATAGACTAAATATGCATTTCCCTCCAAAGGGCGTATGTTGTGGACTTACACCCCAGGGTCGTGGGATTAGGAAGCAGGACCTTTGCAAAGGAATTAGGTTTAAATAAAATCATTGAGAGTGAAGCCCCCATGATGGGATTAGTACCCTTATAAGAGAAAGAAACCTCAGAACTTCCTCTTTCTTCCATGTGAAAAAATACAGCAAGAAGGCAGACATCTTCGAGCCAGGAAGAGGACCCTTTCTGAAAACTTAACCATACTGCCATCCTGATCTTCATCTTTCCAGACTAGAGAACTGGGATAAATACGATCTCTGTTGTTGTAAGTCAGCCAGTCTATGGCATTTTGTTATAGCAGCCTGAACTAAGATGCTGGGTCTAATTACATGGTATGGATTTAACACAATGTGTTTATCCATTCTTTCTTTGGCAAACATTTAAATTGTTTCTAGTATGGGCTTAATATGAATAAAGATGTTATAAACACGTCGTATAAGTCTTTTCTTGTACATGTTTTAATTTTTCCTTTGTAAATATATAGATGTGGAGTCATCAGGTCATAGGGCAAACCTACATTTAACTATATGAGAAACTATCAGAATTATTTCCTAAGTGGTTGTATTGTCACTCACCAGCTATGTATGAAAGTTTCAGTTGTTTCACATACACAGACACCTGATATTGCCAGATCTTCGAATTTTAGCCATTCTTTTAGGTGAGAAGGAGTATCTTATTGTGGTTTTAATTTGTATTTCAGTGATGACTAATGTTGAGCATTTTTTTTCATGTGCTTTGAGTCATTTATATTCCTTTCATTTGTGCCCACTTTGTTGCATATTTACTCAGTTGTTGTCTTTTTAGCATTGAATTGTGGGTTATTTACATATTCAGAATAAAATCTTTAATCACATGTACATACTCTAGCCCAAGGGCCCCCAACCCCCAGGGCCGCAGACTGGAACTGGTTTGTGGCCTGTTAGGAACTGGGCTGCACAGCAGGTGGTGAGCCATGGGCGAGCAAGCATTACCACCTGAGCTCTGCCTCCTGACAGATCAGCGGTGGCATTAGATGCTTATACGAGAGTGCACACTCTTGTGAACTGCACATGTGAGGGATGTAGGTTGCGCGCTCCTTATGAGAATCTAACTAATGCCTGAAGATCTGAAGTGGAACAGTTTCATCCCTTAACCATCCCTCCCCCACTATCACTCTCCATGGAAAAAGTACATTTCACAAAACCGGCCACTAGTGCCAGAAAGGTTGAGGACGGCTGCTCTAGCCCATATTCTGTCAAAAAAACTTTACCCACTCCAAGTTTATTAAGATAGTCTCTTCTTTTCTCCTAGAAGATTATTTCTTTTAACTTTTATATTTAGGTATATGACCCATCTCAATTTAATTTTTGTGTTTGATATGAAGTCTGGTCAAGTTTTATGTTTTATAGATATCCAATTTTTCTGTGCCATCTGTTCAAAGGACTTTCTTATTCTCATTAAATCACTTTAACAACTTTTGCCAAAAGTTAATTGATTGTGTAATTAGGGGTTTATTGCAGCATTCTCTGCTTTCTTTCATTGATCCATTTGTCTACATTTAAGCCAATGCAACAGGGTTTACTATAGGGTTACGGTAATCCTGAAATAAGTAGTGTAAATTCTCCAAGCAATCTTTTGCAAGTTTATCATCTAGTCAATTATTTCTTCTTCTGGCTCCTCCATAACTAAATCTCTTGAACTTCTGTCCCCCATGGGTGGAATATCTGAGCATGTCTTCACTTTTCCTAACAGAAAGACTCACATAGTCATTCTCTTTCACTTATAAAGGCCTGTAATCTTTATCCATGTAACTATTTGGGTAACAGAAGACAATGTTTAGACTCAGGCTTACTTCAAGAGGCACATCTGAGGTTACCAGCCTCAAGATTTAAATGTAGAGTGGAAAATAGAATATTCTTTTGTATTAAGTCCAAGCCAAAGTTTTTAATTGGGCTTTAAGGTTTCATTGCACTGGGAGTTGCTGGGTGCTTACACACAGAAGTAAAATTGACATCTATTTTCTGCATCCCTTGTGAGTGTTACCAATACACTACAAATTAGAAACCTATAGAGGACAAGAAGGGAGAGGCATCGTGATTCCTCTCTTCTGCTGAATCACTGCAGAATTCAGTAGTTTGGTGTTTTTACCATAACATAATTTTCAGAGCAATATTATTGGAAAATTTCCTCAGAAACAAACATAAAAAAGAGATGACTTTCACACAAACATCATGGAATATTTTTTAATGTTTTGTGGCTTCCTGTATAATTTTCTTCTAACAATAATTGAAATTTAAATTCAACTAATTTGTTTTCAATAGAAAACAGGGAACTTCTGCTGAGAACAGTATAAAACTTTATTCATTTGTTTGCAAATGCACATATAAAGCTTAGAATGGTTTTGCTATTGGTAACATGAACTATCTTTGACAGACATTTAAAGTGGAGAAGTAAAGTAGATGAATTTAACTCAGCTTTTCTCCCATTCCAAACAGATTGATCTTCAATAAACAGAACATGGAAACCCTAAAACAGTACCATTATCCACTTAGAATACAGCAGGCTGAAACCAGCAACAAAATGAAGATATATATTTCCAGCCTATATTTTGAGCATCGTGGAACTTTCTGGATGCAGCACAAACCAGGGGGTGTTACCATTCTGTAGCAATTGTGGCCAATGTGGATAAAGAACTAACACTGAAAAGATGGAAGCCTACAGAACAGACCAAAAGATAAATGTTCTCTGAGTTTCTAAAATGCTTAGATGGGTTTCATGACTTTTGCACCTTCTGAAACTGAATTTTCTATTAATGAAACCACAAAAATAATATGATACTTTTGGGAGTTTATACTCAAAGTTGGCTAATAATAATGAAGTGGAATGGAGACACTTAGGGACTCTATTATAGATGGCATGACAGGAATAGGTAGCATAAATAATTGGTATCTTTAAACTCCTGAGGCCGACTCTAAACAATATCTTTCATATCTATGTTCTCCTTCTTTTAAATCCATGTATTTCATAAGTCCTGATAAATTAAATGATTCAATTCCACAAAGGTGTCCTGACTCAGCTCACCCTCTCCTGGAGGTGTTAATGAACAGTGAAACAGTGACGAAAACAGTAGCAGAGTGAATAAAGGAGCTGATGGGAACAAAAGATTGTGTTTTGTTTATTTGCTCTTTAAAATATAGAGTATTGATACTGTCATAATAAAAGCTAAGGCATAGAATGTATTTAATCCTATACATTTTCCACTTGGCTTTCAGTGATGCATAAGACTTACTAAGATTGGCATACTATATAAAGGCCTCAAAAGGAGGTATGTACTGTGTTAAGTTCTTTGCATGCATTATCTCTAGTCGGTCCTTAAATGGTGAAGCTGTACAGTGTAGGAAAGATACAGTATAAGGTAATGATTAAAAACTTACCCTAGAGGCAGATACCTGGATTAGAATCCTAGTTCTTCCACGTATTTGCTGTATGATTTTGAGCAAGCTACTTAAATTATATTCTCTTCAGCATTTTTTTTTTGTAAAGTAGAGGTAATAATGTTTATCATTCTGGGCATTTGTAAACTTAAATATATTTTTAAATAAAGAATGCTTAAAACATGCTTACTACAAAATGAACCCTTAGTAAATTATGTACAAATGTAATAAGTTGGATCCACTTAAAAGGGTTAATTATAATTCTTAAGTTCTCACAGTTTTAGTGGTGAAAATGGGCCAAAAACCAAGATCTGATTTAAAAGTGAAAGCTCACGTTGAATGCATATCCTATATACTGTCACTTTCCTTTCATCTAATTAAGTATTTAGAACAAATGATTATATTTGCAGAATACATCTGTAGAGTAATGTTTTAAAAGAAACAAATGCCTCTGCCATGCTAGTTGACAAATGATATTTTAGCAAGGTGATGCCTAGAAAAGATGCTCTAATATTTGCAATAATCCCAAGGCAGCTTTTAACTCATAAATGATCATGGCTTTCCTCTGTAGAAAACTTGTCAAGTAACTGATTATTATTATCTTGTAAAGGCCAGTTGATGTCTTCCTCATTCATAGCCCAACAATATTCCAAGGAGGAAGAGGTCATTTAGAGAGAAACCTGAGACATTAATCAAGTTGACTACAAGTGATTTTTTCCTCAACATCTCTTTCTTCATGTATTTTTTTAAAAAAGGTTTTAACTAGATTATCACTAAAATCTGTTACAGGTGTTTTTCCTACTGCATACCATTACTATCAGGGGAGAAAGGAGGGGAGATGATGAAAAAGCATCTAGCTGTTCTGGCAAAATTACCCAGATCACATACCTAACCCAACTTGTGTATTACTTAATGTTTAACAAGAGGGAGCAAAGATGTGTCAAATGAATAGTCTAATAATAGTCTTACATAAGACATAAGATGACATAAGACAAAGACTACATTCATAAAGGAAATAATGAACCCTCATATTTATAAAAAGCTTTAGTTTAAAGTACTATGTAATATGCAAAGACACAGAGAGTGGTATATTAGACACTGAGACTCAGAAGAGGGGAGCATGGGAGCAGTTGGAGGGATCAAAAGCTATTTATTGGGTACAATGTACACTGCTCGGGTGGCAGTTGTACTAAAATTTCAGACTTTACTGCTATATAATTCATCCATGTAACCAAAACCACTTGTATCCCTAAAACTACTGAAATAAAAAATTAAAATAAAAAATAAAATCAAGTGTTACATATTGAACATTGAATTTACAAAAACCTTACAAAGTAGCTGTTATTGCTGTCTTTACAGCAAAGGAAAAGAGCACTTTCAGCAATTTTAAGGTGTCTAATGAAAGAAATCATTTTAAGAATTTAAGGCCAGGCGTGGCGGCTCACGCCTGTAATCCCAGCACTTTGGGAGGCCGAAGCAGGCGGATCACGAGGTCAGGAGATCGAGATCATCCTGACCAACACGGTGAAACCCCGTCTCTACTAAAAATACAAAAAAATTAGCCGGGCGTGGTGGTGGGCCCCTGTATTTCCAGCTACTCGGGAGGCTGAGGCAGGAGGATGGTGTGAACCCAGGAGGCAGAGCTTGCAGTGAGCTGAGATTGCGCTGCTGCACTCCAGCCTGGGTGACAGCAAGACTCCGTCTCAAAAAAAAAAAAAAAAAAAGAATTTCGATCAAGTCTTTGACTCTAAGTCCAAAATTTGGTTACTACACCATAGCTATGTGTCTGTTAAGTTAGCATCTTCGTGCTCTATAATGTTTTTCTATCTCTTTGCATTCATTTTTCTTTTAAAAAAGCAACAAAAAGTTTGAGTCTATATATTTATGTTATACAAAATACTATTATGATATAGAAATGCAAAATTAAATGAGAAAGAATATTCTCTAAAGGTTAATGGTGCAAGAATGGATCCTGATTTAGATCCTGGCTTTACCACTTACTGAGTCAGTTGGGTCAAACTGCTTAACTTCTGTATGTCTTAAGAACTTCACCTGTGAAACTTAGATCATAACTCTATCGCTTAGGGCTGTGAGAACTCAGAAACACATATCATAAAATGCTCACATAACATTCCAAAACGGGTCCCCTTTTTGTGATTCATTCATTTATTTGAAAAATGCATATGTCCTGAATAACTGGGACAAATAAAAGATGTAAATCATTACTCATTCTCATAAAAAATAGTTGTAAGCCTAAATACAAGTTGGGCCATATGAGTGGTATAGAAACATCGTAGAGTTGTACAAATTGAGAGGATACTTAATTAACATTTAAGAAAAAAAAAGCTTGTTGTTACTTAAGTACATTATGGCATAAATCTGCAATGATTAATTGCTTACTAGTTCTAACAATCTTAAGTACCCATCCTCAAATAACCTTTTCAAAACATTAATGCATAACATTCATGAGAAAATAACTATGGTCCTATTAATTCTCTTATCCATGGCTAATGCATAACAAACAAAATACCAATTTCAAAATCCCAGAAAACATTGTTTAGTGATGACAAAGTAGTAGACAAAACTATCTCTTATTTCTCCGTGACTCTATAATTAGCAAAATGACTACAATTTAAAAAAAAATTGTAAGCACTGCTAGTGCCTTTAATGGCAGGCTATTTATCCTAAAGAGTTGAAGTGAACTGTAAAACCATTATGGTCTACAGTTGGGACTCAGAGCCTTAGGTATTGTATTTAATTAATGTTTGATTAAGTATAACATGAGCAGAATATGTTTATAATCTTTTCTTTGGGGAATTATGATGAGGAAAAAGAACACAGATGATTTCGCTAAGCTTCCAATAGCAGGCTGTGACCTGTTTTATTCCCCCAGTCTTTGATGAACACACGCATTCAGAAATTAGTTGACTGGTTTGGTAAAAATTTTACAACATTGTTTGCTACTATTTGATGTCAATCTTGCCTTTTAATGAGAAGAAAAGCCCAAGGAGGAAAAAAAGTGGGAAAAAGCTAGTAAAATAAATATGGAGTTTTTCCTCTAATTTGTGATTCTGAGGGCTAGCACTCATGTGTACATCTAAACATGTACTGTTTGTACTAAAGACCTGATTTTGAGGTAAGTCCCTCATTTTGCTCATTTCAAATAGGGATGGGAAGGCATTTTATAACAGCTGCTTATCAGAATTGCTTCTGGATATTAAGCCTTCCTCAGAATCAGCTGGATGTTTAAGTGTTGGACTCTACAGAAAAATGCAAAGAACTGAATTTGCTGCATACCACCTGGGAAGTAGGACCTCATTAGGAAGGAATGTGTTTGCAGAGGGAGACATGACCAGGTCGGATCAAGTTCCAGTGGTTTTGAAAATAATGCAGAGTCAGGTGAGTAGTTACAGTGGAAGGTCAAACTTTTCTATGTTTAGCCATGTGTTAATTAATAAGAAATGTTCTGTAAATATACATTCTTAATTGCCACTAAATTAAACATTCATTTGTAACATTTGCTTGAAAAACATTAATTTCTTAATGAGTATGAAATGAATAGGTCATACTGGGAGTGCACACAGAACTCTTCATAATGCATTAGCAAAAGGAACTAACTGATGATAGTAAATTTTGAGCTTCATAACAATATAAGAAACACTCTCCATGAATATAAATATTTATGGTTATTATTAATATCCTCCTAAAATATGAATTTCTAAAAAATCGGAGAGTATTTTGTTTACACTATAAATACTAAATACAGTAGATTGTTTTACTTTGTATGCTGGAGTCAATCATTCAAACTATCTGTGTAATTGAAATAGACATCAATCATTTTGCCTGCATTATCCACAGCTACTTTAAAGAGAAATTCCCTCTTCTCATTCTTGTCATTTTACTAAATATTCCACAGCCAGCCCTCATAATGTTTCCTTAAAAACATAAATCAGTTGATATCACTACTTTGCTCAAATGCTCAAACGAATTTTCAACTAAAAAAGTAAGATTCAAAGTCCTTTCTGTGGCCTAAAATTTCACTCCCTTATAGACCTCATTTTTTATCATTCTCCTGCTGCTCTCTGCTACAGTAACACTGTCATCCTTGGCTGTTCCCCAAACTTTCCAAAGCGTGCTGACATAACAGGACACCTAGAACACCATTCTCCCAGATAGTTATATGGCTTCCTCCATCTCAACCTTAATGCGTCTTTTCAAATGTCACCTTATCAGAGAAGCCTTCTCTAATTAATTTAGCAATAGTATTAATAGCAGCCCTATCACATTTCCGTTATATCCTGCTTTGTATTTCTCCCAGAAGACCTATTACCTCCTGAGATACTGAATATTTATGTATCCATTTCTTTGCTGTGCATTTCTCCCTTCTTCAATTTCACCTAAACTGGATCAAGATTTTGTCCATTTTGACCGCAGGTGTAACTCAGAGCCTGGAACAATGTCTGAAACATAGTAGGCACCTAATAAATGTTGTTGAACAAATAACAGAATGAATAGTTACAAACCCAGGTTAAGACATAACTATCATTAGGCTTTTGTTTTCACCACTAGCCCTCTCCTTTCTGACCACCGTTGATTAGAAGCTACATAATTTGAAGGTGGCTGATGCATAAGATAGGCAGAGTCCTACGATATGACATAATACAAAAAAAGCTCAAATAGTCTAATCATACTCTCCTTGATGTTTAAATTTGATCTAGCAAATATCAAGATAATGAGGCAATTTGTATTCGAAGATAAAGCTGGAAAATTATTTTGAGAGGGTTGGGATACAATGGGGACTATGTGGGGTCACAGAGAGCAAATGTTGTAAAGAAGCAGAAATCGTGAGCAGATCCAAAAATAAGCTGAGTTGCCATAAGCACACACCAGGAATGAGAGAGAGGCACACAAGTAGCTTGTTCATAAATGCCTCCATTCCTGGCATGTTTTCCAGTTCTATATACAATACAATCAGGCAATTTTGTTTGGTATCCATACACAATGCAATCAAACAAATTTTCATTTTGTTCTGGGTAACTCAGTGAGATGATCCCTTCCTAATTTAAAAAAATTTTTTAAAGCCTGTAAGCCAATTTTTTCATAATTGTGACTACTAATAATTACAAATGTCAGATGAAGCCTTATAAGAAAGTTCATTTGGAATAATCCACTGCTTATCCAAATGTATTCTTCAGAACCTCTGGAGATATGGATCTTTGTGATATGAGGTTCATAAATGGTTCAATTTTATTGTTGTGGGCTTCCATGTTCTAACTGAAAATGAATTGTTATTTAATTCACACATAATAGTGGAATCATGTTCAAGTTATATCTTTGTGTCTCAGTTTATCATCTTCAAAAATAGGGATGATGCCTCCTTATAGTATTTGTTTGATGATAGGTACAATGCTTGACACAAAGTGTATTCTCCCAAAAGTCCAATCACATATATTCTTTCTCTCCCTCTTTTTCTTTCTCTACGTAGGTGCATGTGTGTTGTGCATAATTTTAATATGCTGTGTCTATGTGGACTGAAAATTCAAATTAAGGAACAGTAAACCATCTAGAAGTGAAAATGTTTCTGGATTTGTGATTTTTGTGACTCTTCATTAGAGCTTAAGCCCTATCCTCTCTTTAATCTCTGCTCTATTTATTAGTGGGTCCATGTCTACTCATTGAGTTGGTAGGTGGTGTTTTTCTTGAAAGACATAGTTATGTGTCCCCTTAGGACCTTAGTATGGGATACATACAGTATTATTGTGTGACACATACTCTTTTGTCTTTTTAATTGTTCGATGTTTCCTAAAAGAGCTGAGTTTTAAAATATCCCACTGTACTAGTTTTCTTGGGATGCCATAACCGAATATCATACATGAGGTGGCTTAAACAACAGATGTTTATTTCTCACAGTTCTGGTGGCTCACGGGTCAAGGTGTCCACTGATTTCGTTTCTAGTGAAGGCTCTCCTCCTGACTTGCACATGCCACCTGTTTGCTGTGTCTTCACATGGTCGAGAGCGATCACTCTAGTGTCTCTTTCTCCTCTTATAAGGGCACCAGCACTGTTGGATTAGAGCCTCACTTAATTAAACCTTTATCACCTCCTCACAGGCCCTATCTGTAAATAGTCACACTGGGGTTTTGACCTTCAACATATGAATTTAGGGGGAAAGAAAAGTTTTACTCCATAACACCCACTATTTGGCCCCACGTAAATACAGTAGTGATAGAGACTTGTGACCATGTTGAAGGCCTTCCTTGGTACTTGGATTTCTTTTAATGGTTTCCAAAACAATCTTCTTTTTGGAATTGAGTCAGGTTGCAGTTCACTTACTTGGCTAAAACATATGTGCATGCACACACAGACACACACAATTTATTTTAAACATTAGCGTTTACTATTACTTTAGAAATTGTTCTATGCCTGAAAGAGCATTTACTGTTACTTTAGAAATTGTTCTATGCCTGAAAGAGATGGGAGAAAAATAATGTTACTTGGTGTATCACTTGATTTAAATATATGAAGTAGGAAAAATAGAAACAAGGATTATTAGGTATCTTCAATTCATTCATCCTTAACTCTGTGTCAAAGACAGGAAAGAAAAAAAAATGAAGGCATTTTTACCCATGCGTGGTAACAGAATTAAATTGAAACTATTCTAAGAACAACTAGGCCCTGTTTATTCATAGTATAAACTATCATTTATTCATCTAGGACTCTCATAAAAGTGAAGAAAATGTAAAACTTTGAGTTACATTTAGAGAAATGTACAGTGTCTCATTTGTACTTAATTACAAAATAACAGATCTATTTATTAATTCCAAATAATTGAATGTAAAGTTCAACAGTATTAAGATAGGAGTGCTGTGCAGAACTTGATAAAATGTATCATGTGTAAAATAAACAGAAGAGAATGCTACAGGAAAGTCAGAGAAAGGAGAGCAGTGTTACCAAAACCTCCAAAAAATTCAATAGTAAGAAAAGAGAGATCCAGTGGAATGGCCAGTTTGACTTGTTTTCCCTCTTACTAAGCATGTCTTCCTTTTTTGGCTCAAGAAGCGTATTACTTTTTCCATTCAACTTTCAGTTCAAGGACAATATCCTGCAGGAAGCCTGCGCTAACCATTACAAGAGAATGTGGATTTCTCACATCTCTACTTGTCCACTCTCTATGGCTCATTTTCATTCCTGTCTAGTATTGCTGGCAGATTGACTTTTATAAAATTATCTACAATGTCACTAAATTCAAGTTTATTTCTGGCTGACTTTTTTTAGGTTCCTAGGGATAAAATGTCATCTCCCTATAATATGATTATCTCTCCCTTTCCACCATTTATTACTTCTAATTTAATTTCTGGCTTCTATCATTGATGAGAACAAAATTTCTAAATTATATTAAATAATAATGGTGAAGCAGAAATCATATAATCATTTCTCAATATAAAGACAAAGTTTTAAAATTTTGATTTCATAAGCCAGGCACAAAAAGACAAATATCACATTCTCATTTATATGTGGAAGCTAAAATATTTGAAGATGTGGAGGTAGAGAGTGGAAAAATAGGTTACAGAGATTGGGGAGAGTGAAGGCAGACAGAGAGGATGAAGAAATAGATTAAAGGGTACAAATATGCAGTAAGTTAGAAGGATTAAATTCAATGTTTGATAGCAGAGTAGGATAACTATACTTTAAAATGTATTGTGCTTTGATGATGGACACCCTAAACATGACTTATCACAAAGCATTATATGCATATAAAAAAATTCTTATGTATCCCATACATTTGCAAAAATAACAAAATAAAAATTTTATCTCAAATATTTTAATAAAGAAAAATCATTCTAATGCTATTAAACTCAATTTTAAAACTTGAGACGGGTCTTTTAAGGTACTCATTTGAGCATAGATTTCATTGATAAAATAATTTTTTATTGATTTAGTAACTTGCATTCTTGAATCAAATCCTTTCTGTAGTGTTGCATCATGTTTAATTCTAGTTGTTAGTATTTCTATCTGAATGTTTTATTATGTACATGTATGAAATCAGTATAAAATTTCCTATTTTAATTAAATTATCAAGTTTGATATTGAGATATTAACTATATGATGAATTTGTTAATCTCACATTGTTTTCATGATTTGAAATGGACAATGTAATATGATAATTATATTTTTCTTCTAACTTCTAAAGATTTCACCAGTGAACACGTAATGATGTGGCTTTTTCATGCAGTATTTTCATATTTTTTATAATTATTTCATTAGCTATTTTCTACTATTTTAATAATTCTGCTTTAACAATTTGGTGTTGAAATTTAAAAAAATCAAATCATTTAAAATTTATAATATACAATTAGTGTATATGATATACAATTAGTGTATATGTATATAATATTTATTATCACTTTTTACATATTTTTCTCTTAATTTGTATGGCTTCTTTCTTGCTTTCTTTTTTTCAGAACCAGATCTTACAGTAACCAATTCCTGTCTTTTATTATTGCTATAAACCAGATAAATTTTGTAATAATTGATTTGGTCAGACAGTACTCACAAATTGCTCTAAGCTGAGAATTGACCATTCTACTCTTCCAGGTTTCAGCTTATGTCAACTGTTATAGCATGGTGGTTAACCATGTGGATTCTGGAACGCAACTTTCTAAGCATGAATCTCAGATTTACCACTTACCAACTGTGAAGTCGAGCAAATTATTATACACTGTGTGCTTCAGTATCTCATCAGAAAAATCAGGAAATATGAATAGATACTTCACAGGGTGGTGTTGAGAATTAAATGCATTAATTCACATACAGCATTTAGAAGACTGGCACAGAGTGAGTACTTGATAAATATAAAGCAATTATATTGATTTTTGTTCTACTTGATGGCACAACAATATTACAAGTAAATACGATATGTGAGAGGGTTATTTATCTGATTCCCTTCTGCTGCCTCTTTCATTGCAGGAAAAACAACAACAGCAACAACAACAACAAAACGATCAGGAATCTTGCCTGAAAGTAACAAACTATTCTGGTTGTTTGTTTAAATATCTGGGTTTATGACCCATCATCATCTCTCTAAGCAATAGATAAATGCAATGACTCATCAGCATTTTTCTGCATATGGATACCAAACTCCTGACAAAAAAAATGAAAACACCTGAATCTAAAGAGGCATGTGTATAAATATCCACTCAAGTAAACAAAAATAACATAGCACCCTATAAACTATCACCATGGGCTGCAAGGGACCACTGTAAGCAACCATTTTTAGAAAATAAAGCAGAGCTTCAAGCGAATGTAACAAAGCCATGTGCCTTTAGAATCAGCCATGAGGCATGGAGTTTATTAAATATAACTAGATGCTTATTCATTCTTTAACCCTGCAGTAAAACCTTGGGGAAATAGGCAGGTGTGATCAAAACACTAAGTAGGATTCTATCTTTTTTTACAATCTGCAAAGGTAGTTTCTTAGTGCTGTAAGTGCTTTCAAGTTTTTGTGATGATGAGATGTCTGCAGACTACATCAAACTAAGGAAGTCTTTTTTTAGATCCATAGGGTAACGCAAGAACGTGATGCTTCTAGGATGCGATTCTGAGGCTTACTCAGGACACTGGCCATAAGCAATTTCTGGTTCTCATCCTTTAATCTCTTTGACTTCCCATATTTTACTTGCAAGTATTCCCAGTTTCATTTACTTTCCAAGTATCATTTGTACTTCAAAGATGCTTACAGCTTCATTTAATCTGTGAATATAAAAAAAAAAGTAAACTGAATGAAGAAGCGTACTCCATGGGCTAATATAGATACTTGAAAATCAGATGAAAATACTCTCCACTGCAATGACTTTCCTTGAGAAATGAGAAAATGAATATGAAAATGTGTAACCAGGAGAGAGATTTTGAAAAGTGTATTCACAAAACAAGTAAGAAATGAATTAATAATATATTTATATTGATATCAACAATTTTATTTTTAAAATAATCATAAAAGGTGGCATTCAGGAAGTGTTTTTCTTTGTAATTTTTCATGGAAAGAGAATCTGCTGACTAAAGCTTCTGTACGATTAATCTGCCAGTCCTAAGTGGAATACAAAATTTGTGATGTACAGAAAGTGTCAGACTCAACTAATTATACTTTTTGCCTTATGAATAAACTATTACTATTGATTTTCTGCTATTCTGGCTTTTTTTTCAATGTTTTTAAGAGCTATAACCACTGCAGTATCGCTTATCCTCTGAAAAACACAACCTCACTCAAAGGGAAATTTTTAGTGGTTGTAATTTTCCTACAGTTGGGTTTATGACCGGAAGAAGACATCCCAGGGCTTATCCAATCTTCTTTCCAGCATTCTCTCCCCTCTTGACTCCTATATAAGTAGAAGAGTTAGTAAATGGCTTTGCTCCTTGGTTGGAGGGAGATACTCCCGATATTCACGTTTGTGTATGTAAAGGCTACAATGATAGTTCACTGAAGCACTATAAAAGTAACACACAATATGGAACAGAAAAGCCTGCTAAAAAGGCAATCTGGAAAATTAAGCACTTTGCAATTGTAAATTAACAATTATATCACTGTACTGCTCAAGAAATGATGCATAAGAATCATATAGAGTACAATTGAGAAACAGTATATATTTCCAAAGGAAAATGGCTAGGATTTTGTAGCAATTTACACTTTGCTTTTATTTATAAATGCATTAACTCTTCAAGTTGTTAATCCTGAGGCAGAATTCAGTCTTCACTCCCAGCCTATTTCTCCTCTATTCTTACATTCATAATTATTAACACTATAATCCAGATACTGAAGTTGGAAACTATGTAATCATCCTGGAGATCTGACTTTCCCTCTCCTACTGTGCATGATCAAGCAGCTCTCAACCTTCTCTCCCTCTCCCACACTGCAGACATACCTAATAGATAGTGTGCTGGCACTCCCATGGACAGATTTGATTTTTCAGAGCTGTAAAATAGAAAAAAAATTTGGGTTTACGTTTTGTACAAGGTACAATTTTTACTTGCTTCTTGTCCAGTTTCTCTCTAAAATTCATCACACACACACACACAAACACACATGAGAACTACTGATCTAAGAATAGTGTTGTCATTTATACCTTCTTATTCCACTTGCCCCCTCCACTTACTCCTCACTACTGCCTTATCTTAGGCATCCGTCATCCCTCTCCAGAGTATAACAACTTGTGCCAGAATAGCTCCTCTGCCTATTGCCATTCCTCTCTCCAATCCCTTTTTTTCTTTATTAATCTTCCTGAAATTCAAATCCAATCAAGTCAGGCCTTTGTTTCAAGCTTTTATTCACTCCCTAGTGACTTTGTCACTAGCTCCCTATGACTCCACAGCCTTCATTTAGGTGTTTAAAAAATAAAAAGTAAAATAAAATATTTTCCTGAGACAACAATCCATTATGCTACTCAATTATCCTGTGAAAATGGATGTATATTCTACCAATAAATATATGAATTGCCCAAGGAACCCATTCAATTGTGTATAGTGTGTATTATTCTATAGATTATTCTATAAATATCTATAGTATTTATAGATACTATAAAAGAAGTATTCTTAGGGAAATAATATGATACTGTAAAGAGAGGAATCATTAGAAATAAGTCACAAATATGAAATGGTATTTGGACCTTGAGCAATAGAACATGGAAAAACACTGTGCAGAATGAAGAGTCAGCATAACTGGTGAGGTGCTTAGGTTGATATTTGATGCCTTTACACATTTTATGTTATTATAATTATTTTTGTTGCTCTTGTAGTGCTGCAATTGACTGAAATCTCTTTGAGTATAGACACTATGTTCTATTTCTCTTTGAAATGTAACATATAATGGAAAAAGCATAGTATTTGTAACCATGTAAATTTGATTTTGATTACAAGACCAGCTATTCATTAGATGTAAGAGACTTTGAAAGTTACTTAATTATCTCAGTCACCTATCTCCTTTTTAGGTTACAAATAGTAAAAGTCAAAGGATTTGCATGAAGAGTAAATGAAATAAATTATGTCAAGTTTCTAGCACAAAGACTACTTATAATATACATCAATAAATGGCTGTGTGTGTGTGTGTGCGTGCATGTGTGTGTCTCTAAGTGTGTGTTTAGTAGGTATTTGGCAAACAATTATCTAGATGGATTTTTCTTACTAACATTCTGTTTCTAACTATAGTCTTTACCACTCAGCACATGCTGCAAGGATCCAGCAGTGGAAGGAAAGATTCTGTGTGATTTTGAAAAGTCACAAAAAGGATTTTAAAAAGTTGAAAAGAATCAGGATAATTAAGCATAGCAGCCTGTATAGAAAAATGGAAAAGTTCAAGGTGAAGCCTGTCAAAGTATTACTAACTAAATAGGTGTTCTCTCACACTTTCTGGATCTTAAGAGTAAATCTCATCTGAGTCCTTTCTCTCCAATTCAACTCAATAGTGGAGGTTTAAACTTAATTCCTGCCTTAGCCTATAATATATGTTTTATCTTAATCTCTTATCTTTGAGAACACTTGATAATATTTTTACAGTAAGTACTTAAGTCAAACGAGAGAAATTGGTCTCACAAACTTACTTTCAAAAGCAATCATACATTTTAAAATATTTTATTTAAAAATTAGCATATGCACAATATATGATTTTAAACCCAAATTACACATGTATACCATATCATAAAGAAAGACAAATTTATAGTAACAAATACTTCAGGAAAAATACTGTTAATAGAATAGTGTTGATAGAATAAAATAATTCAAACTTGAAAGACAAGTTCTGAGGAAAAATGTCCAAAACTATTTTACCAAAACACATCACCATTATAAACCAAAAATGGAGGCAAAAAGGAAGGAAGGAAGGAAGGAGGGAGGGAGGGAGGGAGGGAGGGACAGAGGGAGGGAGGGAAGGAAGGAAAGAAGGAAGGAAGGAGGGAGGAAGGGAGGGACAGAGGGAGGGAGGGAGGGAAGGAAGGAAAGGGAAGGAGGGAAGGAAGGAAGGAAAGGGAAGGAAGGAAAGACGGAAGGAAGGAAGGAAAGGGAAGGGAAGGAGGGAGGGATGGAAGGAGAGAAGGAGGGAGTGAAGGAAGAAAGGGAAGAAGAAAGGAAGGAGAAAAGGAAGGAAGGGAAGGAGGGAGGCAGGGAGGGAAGGAGAGACGGAAGGAGGGAAGGAAGAAAGGGAGGAAGAAAGGAAGGAAGGAAGGGAGAAAGTGAAGGAAGGAGGGAAAGAAGGGAGGAAGGAAGGAGAGAAAAGAACTTGTTCCCCTCTATGTGTCCATGTGATCTCATCATTTAGCTCCCACTTATAAGTGAGAACATACTGTATCTGGTTTTCTGTTCCTGTGTTACTTTGCTAAGGATAATGGCCTCCAGCTTCATCCATATTCTTGCAAAGAGCATGATCTCACTCTTTTTTATGGCTCTGTAGTATTCCATGGTGTATATATACCACATTTTCTTTATCTGGTCTACCATTTAGATTGATTTCATGTCTTCGCTATTGTGAATAGCTGCAATGAAGATATGCATACATATGTCCTTGTGATAGGACAATTTATATTCTTTTGGGTATATACCCAGTAATAATTTTCTGGGTCATACTGAGGCCTATTGGAAGGTGGAGGGTGGGAGAAGGGAGAGGATCAAAGAAAATAACTAATGGGTACTAGGCTTGATGCTTGGGTTATGAAATAATCTGTACAACAAACCCCCATGACATGGGTTCACTAATATAACAAACATGAATATGTACCCCTGAACTTAAAATAAAAGTTAAAAAATGAAGAGCTGGGCACAGTGTCTCACACCTGCAATCGCAGGCTATTGGGAGTTCAAGACAGTTGGATTGCTTCAGTACAGGAGTTCAAGACCAGCCTGGATAATATGGCAAAATGCCATCTCGACAAAAAATACAAAAATTAGTCAGGCATGGTGGTGGGCGCCTGTAGTCCCAGCTACCTGGAAGGCTGAGGTATGAGGTGATCACCTGATCCCCAAAGGTCGAGGCTGCAGTGATCACTCCACTGTACTCCCACCTGAGCAAGAGTGATATCCTGTGTCAAAGAAAAAGAAAGAGATCAAGGAAAAGAAAGAAAGAGAGAGAGAGAGAAGAGAGAAAGAAAGGAAAGAAAGGAAAGGGAAGGGAGGAAGGAAGGAAGGAAGGAAGGAAGGAAGGAAGGCAAAAAGAGGAAAAGAAAGGAAAAAGAAAAAAAGAAAAAGAAAAAGAAAGAAAGAAAGAAAGAAAAGAAAAAGACAAGAAAAGAAAATAATTTAATGGTGGAATTTAACCAAACATAAGTGTAAAGAAGCTCCTATAACAGAACCGGGACAAGTTTTAAAGTCAAAAACTGGTTGAACAATATGTACAACTCTCTGAGATAAAAACACATCAAGGAGATCGAGGATCTTTCAAAAATTATTTAGGGATAAAATGTCAACACTAGATAAAGAATGTGAATTTGGCCAGGTGCAGTGGCTCATACCTGTAATCCCAGCACTTTGGGAGGCCAAGGCGGGAGATCACTTGAGGTCACGAGTTCACAATCAGCCTGGCCAACATGGTGAAACCCCATCTCTACTAAAAATACAAAACTTAGCCAGGCATGGTGGTGCCTGCCTGTAATCCCAGCTTCATGGGATGCTGAGGCACAAGAATCGCTTGAACCCAGGAGATGGAGGTTGAAGTGAGTCAAGATTGTGCCGCTGCACTCCAGCCTGGGCAATAGAGTGAGAATCCGTTTCAAAAAATAAAAATAGAAAAAGAATGTGAATTTAAAACCTCAGCAATGGTGAGGTAATTGTTAGAAACTGGTGGTGTAATGTACTTCTGGGAACATCTAAATCAAACCAATGGGGTTTAGATTTGCAAAGATTAGCGAAGTCCTATCAGAGATGAGCCAAGTTTGCTCATTAGAAAAGTTCTGCATTGTACTAGAATGGCCCAGCCATATTAACCCTACTATCCTAGTCATGGACTGGGAAGCAACACAGAAATATCCTGGTTTTGGTGTGGACACTGATGTATATCTCAAAAGTATTCAGGGTGCATGATGCCTCTAACTATATTCCTTGCAGTGGATCTAAGCAGTGCACTCCCAAAGCCACCACAGTCATGAAAGAAAAGAATTATTTGTACTAATTCTAAGTGCAAACTTGAGCAAATGGCTCCAAGAATAATTGGAAAATCTTGATGGGATCTGACAAGCATGTGAGACCTTCAAGAATCTTAGAAATATTATAATACTCCCTGTATCTGCCAGGGTTGTCCCAGAGAAACAGAATCATATATATAAAGAAAAATCCAATCAATAATGCAGGCTGTCAGCAAGTGCAGGCTGGAACTTTCAGCCCTGAACTGAAGCTGCAGTCTCCACATGGAATTTCTTCTTCAGGGAAACCTTAGTTCTGTTCTTAAAACCTTTCCACCAATTGAATCAGTTTCACTCAAATTATCTAGCATAATCTCATTTGCTTAAAGTGAACTGATCATAGATGTTCATCATGTCCACAAAATATCCTTAAAGCAATAGCTGAATTCAAGTTTGATTGGATTATTGGGAGTTACAGCCTAGGCAAGTTGACATATTATAATAGCATTAACACCATCTCCCAAAGAAGAGGAATCTAGCCCAAAGAGATAATCACAGGGACACAGTAAGGTAACTGAAAACAACAGAAATACCAGATGAGGCACAGTTGGTTGGGAGAAGTAGATCCCAACAGGGTCTGCAAGCATCAAATATAACATCTATGGATTAAATCACCATGTTGTGCTGGAGTATAGGGCTGTAGATAGAAAATATTCCTGACCCAGAAGAGCATTGAGACACAAATAATTGGCCACAAATGTGGAGGTAGAAGATACCTTGAGCCATGGAACTTGGAAAGTTACTCTAGAAATTCCCATCTTAATAGCACATAAAGGCCATATATGTTAAACATAGAATCCTAAAAAGTACAGCATTTAAATCCTTAAAATTATTTTTTAAAAGCTGAAGAACTAAACATACTAATTTTTTTTTTTTTTTTTTTTTTTTTTTTTTTTCTGAGATGGAGTCTTGCTCTCTCTCCAGGCTGGAATACAGGGGCGCCATCTCGGCTCACTGCAACCTCCACCTCCAGGGTTCAAGGGATTCTCCTGCCTCAGCCTCTGGAGTAGCTGGGACTACAGGCATGTGCCAACATGCCTAGCTAATTTTTGTATTTTTAGTAGAGACAGGGTTTCACCATGTGGGCAAGGATGGTCTCCATCTCTTGACCTCGTGATCCACCCGCCTTGGACTCCCAAAGTTCTGGAATTACAGGCATGAGCCACCGCACCCAGCCCATACTGATATTCTTCATGGCAAAAAAGAATAAACCATAAAACATGTTCACAAAACAAACTAAAAATAAAATCTAGAATTTTAAAATAGTATTAAAAATTGTTTTAAAAGGATAAAATCCTTCAAAGAAAGTTTAATCAAAATTTTTTAATATAAAAATCAAACAAATATGAAAATAAGACATGAAAGGTCAACAAAGTAAAAAACAAAAAATAAGGATATTTATATAGTTTTAAAATCTTTAAAATTTTATGACTAGGCAATAGGAGGATACAGAATAAAAACTAACAGATTTCAGCAATGAATTACAAAAATGAAAATTATTTCAGTAATAAAGACCGAACTAAAAGAAATTATGAAACATTTAGGGATGAAAAAGTTTCTACAATGAAAAACACACTGGAAGAGTTTAACATCATATTAGACACTCAAGAAGAAGAAAAGCAAATAGCAAATTTTAAGTCATAGTTTTTGAAACATTCCAAATGAAGTACACAGATGGGAAGTGACTCAGTGAGTTTGGGGAAATTATCAAGCAGCCCCAGAAAAACAGAAGAGAACACAGGGAACTAGAAACAATGTATTTCTAAATTTAATAACTGTAACTCTTGATATAAGAAGTTCAGTGAAACCAAAGCCAAAGTAAGATTACAAAATTACATTCAGAGGTATCATAATAAAATGGTTAAAAGGGATTGATAGGTTGGGTCGGGTGGCTCATGCCTATAATCCCAGTACTTTGGGAGGCCGAGGAGGGTGGACCACCAGAGGTCAGGAGTTCGATACCAGCCTGGCCAACATGGCAAAACCCGTCTCTACTAAAAATACAAAATTAGCTGGGCGTGGTGACACATGCCTGTATTCCCAGCTACTAGGGAGGCTGAGGCAAGAGAAGCCCTTGAACTCGGGAGACGGAGTTTGCAGTGAGCCGAGATTGTACCACTGCACTCCAGCCTGGGCGACAAGAGCGAGAGACTCCATCTCAAAAAAAAAAAAAAAAGAGCAGGGGAGCAGGGGGATTGATAATGAGAAATTTTGAAACATCTATTGAAAGGAAGACATATTTTGTACCAAGAAACTAAGATAGAAATTATAGCAAACTTCTCATCTGAAATTATGCAAGCCAGAAAACAATGGAATAATTGTTTTTAATTATCTTAAAGATTTAAATTTAAATTTAAATTTAATTTAAATATTTTAATTTAAATTATCTTAAAGATAATCTTTAAGATTATTTTAATAATCTTAAAATACTGCAAGGAAATACATGTCAGCCTGAATTTTCAGCTATTAAAGATGTTCTAAAAATGAGCAACATAAAGATTGCTCCGAAAAAAATATAAACAGAAAATGTATTGCCAGCAGAGCATTACCACAGGAAATGTGGTAAAGTTAGTTCTTCAGGAATAATAAAAATTGTACCATATGGAAATGTCTATCTATACAGATGAGTGAAGAGTGACAGAACTGGTAAATATATGGCAAATGTAAAATATCTTTTTAACATTTGTAACGTCTTTTGAAGTAAACTGATGGCTTAAAGCAAAAATACTAACAATATATTGTGAGTTCTAGGTATTATGAAATGAAATATATCGCTACAATTGAATAAAGAACATAAGTAGTAAAACGAAAGTGCACTTTTATAAGGATTTTACAACATTATGAGTGCAAGATATCATTTCAAGAGGAATTGTGATAAGTAAATACATATATTATTAATTTTAGGGCAATTACTAAAAATTAAAACCAAGAGTTACTGCTACAGCTTATAGTTATAGCTATAATCCTATTACGAAGATAAAGTAGAAGCATAAAAAAAGCTTCATTCAATAGATGGCAAAGAAGGAAGAAAAAAGAACTAAATGCAAATCAAACATAAAGAAACAAATAGCAAGATGGTAGGTTTAACATCATCAACCTCAATAATTTCATAAAATCTACGTGGTCTAAACCTGAGATTGGAAAATGTTTTTGTAGAGGGCCAGGTTGTAAATATTTTAGGCTTTAAGGGCCACCTATAGTCTCTGTAAATATTCTTTGTTTACTTATTTATGTGGCTTTTGCAATTCTTTAAAAACATGAAATCAATTCTTAGCTCAAAAGTCATGGAAAAATAAGTCTTGGCTCAAATTTGGCTTGCAAGTCATACTTTATCAACTCCCGGTCTAAAATCAATACGCCACATTTCTACTTTAAATAATTTAAAAAAAACTAAAAAGGAAGTTAAGTGCAAAGTAAGGAGAAGGAAAACAAAAATAAAGATACAAACAGATATCAAAAAATTTAAAAAGTAAGTTCAGGAAGTAAGTAAAACCAAAAACTCATTCTTTTATATTATCAATAATATGGATAAAGCTCATATTTACTTGTATATTTATGTCAGTAAATTTTAGTAGTTTTTTTACTTTCTTTCAAAGCTTAAATTGAAATAATACTTACAAGTTTTAATATTTGAGTAAAATAATATTTATTAAAATGCCATGAGAATACCTGGAGCCTAGTAGGTGCTTAATAAATTCTAGTCTTTGTCCCTTGATAATGCTTCTACTAACAAGTTGCTTTTTTTTGTAATCATGATGATCACCTTCCTCTATTGACTATGTCACCTAATTGTCAATATATTCTCTATTGTGACTAGAGAAATGGAGAAATAACTTGAACCAGTTATGTTGTCTGGTAAATATTAGAAGAGACAAGTTAAGTTATGGTTCAAAAGAAGTCAACTTTCCTGTTCATTGTTTATCTCAGTTTACACTCCACTGCCTTTCTTAAAATAAACAAACAAAGAAAAATTCCCTGTTCAAGAACTTCATGGGATAACAATATTTTACCAATTTCTTGTAAGTAGAAATATTATCATTTTCAAATAAGGTAACATAGAAAGCTTCTACTATGATCAAACAACTAGAATTATTACACAATAATACAAATGAGTGAATTTTATTCACCTCATGGCCTTCCTTATAGAAAAGTTGCTTGGATGTAAAAAAGATCATTTCAGATATTTAAAACATACAAAAATGTGTGTCCCCTCCAAATTCAGGTGTTGAAGCCCTGACCCCCAGTGTGACTATCTTTGGAGATAGAGTTCAAAAACGTAATAAAGTTAAATGAGGTCATTAGGGTGGAGACCTAATCCAAGAGGATTGGTGTTCTTTAACAAAAGGAAGAGACACCAGGGGTGCTCACACACAGAGGAACGGACACAGAGGGAAGGTGGCCACCCACAAGCCAAGGAGAGAGGCCTTGTCAGATGTCAACCCTGCCAGCCACTCAATCTTGGACTTCCAGCCTCCAGAACTGAGACAAAATAAATTTCTGTTGTTTAACTCACCCAGCCTGTGACATTCTGTTATGGGACCCCTAGCAGACTTACACACCTATCATATTTTTTCATCTATGCATGTGAAACAACATTAACCATATAGGCAAAAACAAAATAGAAGACAGAAGTAAGTCAATATATAAATAATTCCAATAAATACATATGAATTAAGATATTCTATAAAAATTAGAGGATTCAAACTGGATTAGATACAAATCCAGCTGTATGTTGTTTTAAAAGGCACACGTAAAATGAAAGTTTTAAAGGCGTGGGTAATATGTGTCATGGAACTACAACCAGAAGAAATACGGGAGCAACGTTAACATTAGACAGTTTACATTTTAAGATGTAAATAATAGAGTAAGTAGGAAAAAATATTTTAAATACATGTCTTCAATTTGAAGTGGCCCCATGATGTTCCTGGAATAAAGCCAGGTCCAGCTGCATTTTCTTGAGGCCCAATAACAAGAAGCAGACGAACTAGGAAAGAAGGGAATTTATTACTATAACTGGATATA
The DNA here is from genome assembly GCF_029289425.2 of Pan paniscus. NCBI lineage: Eukaryota > Metazoa > Chordata > Mammalia > Primates > Hominidae > Pan > Pan paniscus. The sequence continues at coordinate 44,180,136 of NC_073252.2, forward strand.
GCGAGAAGGCCAGAGATAATTCCACGAGACCAACTCAAAGTGTTAAAATTTTCTTAGTGCTTACATTGGTTGGGGTTATGTGCCTACGTGCAGTATAGCATTTGCCTAAGTCTATTGGTAACTAATTTTGTTTCAGTTAGAAGGTCAGAGGCAAAAAATGCTTGCTAAGTCTGATTAGAAGGGCCCCAGTACCTTCAAGACCTGTCTACTGTGGTACCAGAATGATTATTTCTGTCTTATCCCCTTTACAGTTTGGTCCGGAGAGCTGCCTTAGACTCTCCAATGGAATCTATTTGCACAGCTGCGTCTGTTACCTTGACTTGTCTCAGATTCCATTGACCTGAGATGAGTCTTGGCACTAGGAATGTAAGACTGTCTCTATTATTTTGACTTGCTCCAGGTTAGGGAGAAGCCTATGCAAGGCTCCTGCTGACCATATGTTTCATTTCTAGCTTTGATGGCTGGGCACCGATTTCCCTAGGTTTAACTATTTGCTCAATGTTAAAGCAGTGCTGTGGAAATCCATCTGTGTAACTGGAGTGCTATGCAGGCCTGTCTGTGTGACTGTCAGCAGGCCTGTCTGTGCGACAGACAGACTTGGAGAATTGGCCCGCCACAATGACACATTGAGAAACGATGGAAAAAAGACTCACAGCCAGACAAATCCTAACAATATTCAGGGTTTCTTTGCATACCATGGAAACTTAATGAGCCAGATTAATGTTAAGCTATACTATACATTTAAAAGGGGAGTTGAATAAAAGCTTTCCAAAAAAAAAGCAGTCTCACAAACTTATTCTTAAAATATGTTTCAGTAAATTGAGAGATTAAACAAACAAACAAAAAAAACATGGAATCTAGGAAAGAATGGATTCATCACAAGAAAGTAAAAATAGGCTAATGTAGAAAGTAGTGTAGTTGTACAGATAGTCTAGAAACCAAATGCTCGGATTAGAGGAAGAGAATGGAAAACTGCAAGAGAGCGAGATAGCTGCAGGAGAGGGAGAGAGAGACACACATATTTTACTATCCTTAGTAATCTATAACGCAACAAAACAAAACAAAATTACCTAGAGGAAACATAGTCAAACTACTGGACATACAACTAACTGCAT